>NW_026907716.1:0-252353 GCF_028389875.1 Rhea pennata
CCAAGGCACACAGGCACAAGTGACCTCACAATGCTGCCTCCAGCTCTGGCCTCGCACACCCTGGGACACAAGGCACCAGCCACGGCACCAATGGCCACACCAAAAGGCACCTCCCAAGGACAAACAGCACCTTCCCACACTGACACATGCCTGCCAGGGCCTCACGCAGCACTCACCTCACAGCTGCCAAGAGCAGCCAGGCAACCAGCACTGGCCTAGCACGCACTGCTTCACAAGTCACCTCACAACCACCACCACCAGCAGCAGCCAACACCCTAGCACTGCCCGCCAAGGCACACAGGCACAAGTGACCTCACAATGCTGCCTCCAGCTCTGGCCTCGCACACCCTGGGCCACAAGGCACCAGCCACAGCACCAATGGCCACACCAAAAGGCACCTCCCAAGGACAAACAGCACCTTCCCACACTGACACATGCCTGCCAGGGCCTCACGCAGCACTCACCTCACAGCTGCCAAGAGCAGCCAGGCAACCAGCACTGGCCTAGCACGCACTGCTTCACAAGTCACCTCACAACCACCACCACCAGCAGCAGCCAACACCCTAGCACTGCCCGCCAAGGCACACAGGCACAAGTGACCTCACAATGCTGCCTCCAGCTCTGGCCTCGCACACCCTGGGCCACAAGGCACCAGCCACAGCACCAATGGCCACACCAAAAGGCAACTCCCAAGGACAAACAGCACCTTCCCACACTGACACATGCCTGCCAGGGCCTCACGCAGCACTCACCTCACAGCTGCCAAGAGCAGCCAGGCAACCAGCACTGGCCTAGCGCGCACTGCTTCACAAGTCACCTCACAACCACCACCACCAGCAGCAGCCAACACCCTAGCACTGCCCGCCAAGGCACACAGGCACAAGTGACCTCACAATGCTGCCTCCAGCTCTGGCCTCGCACACCCTGGGCCACAAGGCACCAGCCACAGCACCAATGGCCACACCAAAAGGCACCTCCCAAGCACAAACAGCACCTTCCCACACTGACACATGCCTGCGACGGCCTCACGCAGCACTCACCTCACAGCTGCCAAGAGCAGCCAGGCAACCAGCACTGGCCTAGCACGCACTGCTTCACAAGTCACCTCACAACCACCACCACCAGCAGCAGCCAACACCCTAGCACTGCCCGCCAAGGCACACAGGCACAAGTGACCTCACAATGCTGCCTCCAGCTCTGGCCTCGCACACCCTGGGCCACAAGGCACCAGCCACGGCACCAATGGCCACACCAAAAGGCACCTCCCAAGGACAAACAGCACCTTCCCACACTGACACATGCCTGCCAGGGCCTCACGCAGCACTCAACTCACAGCTGCCAAGAGCAGCCAGGCAACCAGCACTGGCCTAGCACGCACTGCTTCACAAGTCACCTCACAACCACCACCACCAGCAGCAGCCAACACCCTAGCACTGCCCGCCAAGGCACAGAGGCACAAGTGACCTCACAATGCTGCCTCCAGCTCTGGCCTCTCACACCCTGGGCCACAAGGCACCAGCCACGGCACCAATGGCCACACCAAAAGGAACATCCCAAGCACAAACAGCACCTTCCCACACTGACACATGCCTGCCAGGGCCTCACGCAGCACTCACCTCACAGCTGCCAAGAGCAGCCAGGCAACCAGCACTGGCCTAGCGCGCACTGCTTCACAAGTCACCTCACAACCACCACCACCAGCAGCAGCCAACACCCTAGCACTGCCCGACAAGGCACACAGGCACAAGTGACCTCACAATGCTGCCTCCAGCTCTGGCCTCGCACACCCTGGGCCACAAGGCACCAGCCACAGCACCAATGGCCACACCAAAAGGCACCTCCCAAGGACAAACAGCACCTTCCCACACTGACACATGCCTGCCAGGGCCTCACGCAGCACTCACCTCACAGCTGCCAACAGCAGCCAGGCAACCAGCACTGGCCTAGCGCGCACTGCTTCACAAGTCACCTCACAACCACCACCACCAGCAGCAGCCAACACCCTAGCACTGCCCGACAAGGCACACAGGCACAAGTGACCTCACAATGCTGCCTCCAGCTCTGGCCTCGCACACCCTGGGCCACAAGGCACCAGCCATGGCACCAATGGCCACACCAAAAGGCACCTCCCAAGGACAAACAGCACCTTCCCACACTGACACATGCCTGCCAGGGCCTCACGCAGCACTCACCTCACAGCTGCCAAGAGCAGCCAGGCAACCAGCACTGGCCTAGCACGCACTGCTTCACAAGTCACCTCACAACCACCACCACCAGCAGCAGCCAACACCCTAGCACTGCCCGCCAAGGCACACAGGCACAAGTGACCTCACAATGCTGCCTCCAGCTCTGGCCTCGCACACCCTGGGCCACAAGGCACCAGCCACGGCACCAATGGCCACACCAAAAGGCACCTCCCAAGGACAAACAGCACCTTCCCACACTGACACATGCCTGCCAGGGCCTCACACAGCACTCACCTCACAGCTGCCAAGAGCAGCCAGGCAACCAGCACTGGCCTAGCACGCACTGCTTCACAAGTCACCTCACAACCACCACCACCAGCAGCAGCCAACACCCTAGCACTGCCCGCCAAGGCACACAGGCACAAGTGACCTCACAATGCTGCCTCCAGCTCTGGCCTCGCACACCCTGGGCCACAAGGCACCAGCCACAGCACCAATGGCCACACCAAAAGGCACCTCCCAAGGACAAACAGCACCTTCCCACACTGACACATGCCTGCCAGGGCCTCACGCAGCACTCACCTCACAGCTGCCAAGAGCAGCCAGGCAATCAGCACTGGCCTAGCACGCACTGCTTCACAAGTCACCTCACAACCACCACCACCAGCAGCAGCCAACACCCTAGCACTGCCCGCCAAGGCACAGAGGCACAAGCGACCTCACAATGCTGCCTCCAGCTCTGGCCTCTCACACCCTGGGCCACAAGGCACCAGCCACGGCACCAATGGCCACACCAAAAGGCACCTCCCAAGGACAAACAGCACCTTCCCACACTGACACATGCCTGCGATGGTCTCACGCAGCACTCACCTCACAGCTGCCAAGAGCAGCCAGGCAACCAGCACTGGCCTAGCGCGCACTGCTTCACAAGTCACCTCACAACCACCACCACCAACAGCAGCCAACACCCTAGCAGTGCCCGACAAGGCACACAGGCACAAGTGACCTCACAATGCTGCCTCCAGCTCTGGCCTCGCACACCCTGGGCCACAAGGCACCAGCCACAGCACCAATGGCCACACCAAAAGGCACCTCCCAAGGACAAACAGCACCTTCCCACACTGACACATGCCTGCCAGGGCCTCACGCAGCACTCACCTCACAGCTGCCAAGAGCAGCCAGGCAACCAGCACTGGCCTAGCACGCACTGCTTCACAAGTCACCTCACAACCACCACCACCAGCAGCAGCCAACACCCTAGCACTGCCCGCCAAGGCACACAGGCACAAGTGACCTCACAATGCTGCCTCCAGCTCTGGCCTCGCACACCCTGGGCCACAAGGCACCAGCCACGGCACCAATGGCCACACCAAAAGGCACCTCCCAAGGACAAACAGCACCTTCCCACACTGACACATGCCTGCCAGGGCCTCACGCAGCACTCACCTCACAGCTGCCAAGAGCAGCCAGGCAACCAGCACTGGCCTAGCACGCACTGCTTCACAAGTCACCTCACAACCACCACCACCAGCAGCAGCCAACACCCTAGCACTGCCCGCCAAGGCACACAGGCACAAGTGACCTCACAATGCTGCCTCCAGCTCTGGCCTCGCACACCCTGGGCCACAAGGCACCAGCCACGGCACCAATGGCCACACCAAAAGGCACCTCCCAAGGACAAACAGCACCTTCCCACACTGACACATGCCTGCCAGGGCCTCACGCAGCACTCACCTCACAGCTGCCAAGAGCAGCCAGGCAACCAGCACTGGCCTAGCGCGCACTGCTTCACAAGTCACCTCACAACCACCACCACCAGCAGCAGCCAACACCCTAGCACTGCCCGCCAAGGCACACAGGCACAAGTGACCTCACAATGCTGCCTCCAGCTCTGGCCTCGCACACCCTGGGCCACAAGGCACCAGCCACAGCACCAATGGCCACACCAAAAGGCACCTCCCAAGCACAAACAGCACCTTCCCACACTGACACATGCCTGCCAGGGCCTCACGCAGCACTCACCTCACAGCTGCCAAGAGCAGCCAGGCAACCAGCACTGGCCTAGCGCGCACTGCTTCACAAGTCACCTCACAACCACCACCACCAGCAGCAGCCAACACCCTAGCACTGCCCGCCAAGGCACACAGGCACAAGTGACCTCACAATGCTGCCTCCAGCTCTGGCCTCGCACACCCTGGGCCACAAGGCACCAGCCACAGCACCAATGGCCACACCAAAAGGCACCTCCCAAGGACAAACAGCACCTTCCCACACTGACACATGCCTGCCAGGGCCTCACGCAGCACTCACCTCACAGCTGCCAAGAGCAGCCAGGCAACCAGCACTGGCCTAGCACGCACTGCTTCACAAGTCACCTCACAACCACCACCACCAGCAGCAGCCAACACCCTAGCACTGCCCGCCAAGGCACACAGGCACAAGTGACCTCACAATGCTGCCTCCAGCTCTGGCCTCGCACACCCTGGGCCACAAGGCACCAGCCACAGCACCAATGGCCACACCAAAAGGCACCTCCCAAGCACAAACAGCACCTTCCCACACTGACACATGCCTGCCAGGGCCTCACGCAGCACTCACCTCACAGCTGCCAAGAGCAGCCAGGCAACCAGCACTGGCCTAGCACGCACTGCTTCACAAGTCACCTCACAACCACCACCACCAGCAGCAGCCAACACCCTAGCACTGCCCGCCAAGGCACAGAGGCACAAGTGACCTCACAATGCTGCCTCCAGCTCTGGCCTCGCACACCCTGGGCCACAAGGCACCAGCCACAGCACCAATGGCCACACCAAAAGGCACCTCCCAAGCACAAACAGCACCTTCCCACACTGACACATGCCTGCCAGGGCCTCACGCAGCACTCACCTCACAGCTGCCAAGAGCAGCCAGGCAACCAGCACTGGCCTAGCGCGCACTGCTTCACAAGTCACCTCACAACCACCACCACCAGCAGCAGCCAACACCCTAGCACTGCCCGCCAAGGCACACAGGCACAAGTGACCTCACAATGCTGCCTCCAGCTCTGGCCTCGCACACCCTGGGCCACAAGGCACCAGCCACAGCACCAATGGCCACACCAAAAGGCACCTCCCAAGCACAAACAGCACCTTCCCACACTGACACATGCCTGCCAGGGCCTCACGCAGCACTCACCTCACAGCTGCCAAGAGCAGCCAGGCAACCAGCACTGGCCTAGCGCGTGCTGCTTCACAAGTGACCTCACAACCACCACCACCAGCAGCAGCCAACACCCTAGCACTGCCCGCCAAGGCACACAGGCACAAGTGACCTCACAATGATGCCTCCAGCTCTGGCCTCGCACACCCTGGGCCACAAGGCACCAGCCACGGCACCAATGGCCACACCAAAAGGAACCTCCCAAGGACAAACAGCACCTTCCCACACTGACACATGCCTGCCAGGGCCTCACGCAGCACTCACCTCACAGCTGCCAAGAGCAGCCAGGCAACCAGCACTGGCCTAGCGCGCACTGCTTCACAAGTCACCTCACAACCACCACCAGCAGCAGCAGCCAACACCCTAGCACTGCCCGCCAAGGCACACAGGCACAAGTGACCTCACAATGCTGCCTCCAGCTCTGGCCTCGCACACCCTGGGACACAAGGCACCAGCCACGGCACCAATGGCCACACCAAAAGGCACCTCCCAAGGACAAACAGCACCTTCCCACACTGACACATGCCTGCCAGGGCCTCACGCAGCACTCACCTCACAGCTGCCAAGAGCAGCCAGGCAACCAGCACTGGCCTAGCGCGCACTGCTTCACAAGTCACCTCACAACCACCACCACCAGCAGCAGCCAACACCCTAGCACTGCCCGCCAAGGCACACAGGCACAAGTGACCTCACAATGCTGCCTCCAGCTCTGGCCTCGCACACCCTGGGCCACAAGGCACCAGCCACAGCACCAATGGCCACACCAAAAGGCACCTCCCAAGGACAAACAGCACCTTCTCACACTGACACATGCCTGCCAGGGCCTCACGCAGCACTCACCTCACAGCTGCCAAGAGCAGCCAGGCAACCAGCACTGGCCTAGCACGCACTGCTTCACAAGTCACCTCACAACCACCACCACCAGCAGCAGCCAACACCCTAGCACTGCCCGCCAAGGCACACAGGCACAAGTGACCTCACAATGCTGCCTCCAGCTCTGGCCTCGCACACCCTGGGACACAAGGCACCAGCCACGGCACCAATGGCCACACCAAAAGGCACCTCCCAAGGACAAACAGCACCTTCCCACACTGACACATGCCTGCGATGGTCTCACGCAGCACTCACCTCACAGCTGCCAAGAGCAGCCAGGCAACCAGCACTGGCCTAGCGCGCACTGCTTCACAAGTCACCTCACAACCACCACCACCAACAGCAGCCAACACCCTAGCAGTGCCCGACAAGGCACAGAGGCACAAGTGACCTCACAATGCTGCCTCCAGCTCTGGCCTCGCACACCCTGGGCCACAAGGCACCAGCCACAGCACCAATGGCCACACCAAAAGGCACCTCCCAAGGACAAACAGCACCTTCCCACACTGACACATGCCTGCCAGGGCCTCACGCAGCACTCACCTCACAGCTGCCAAGAGCAGCCAGGCAACCAGCACTGGCCTAGCACGCACTGCTTCACAAGTCACCTCACAACCACCACCACCAGCAGCAGCCAACACCCTAGCACTGCCCGCCAAGGCACACAGGCACAAGTGACCTCACAATGCTGCCTCCAGCTCTGGCCTCGCACACCCTGGGCCACAAGGCACCAGCCACGGCACCAATGGCCACACCAAAGGCACCTCCCAAGGACAAACAGCACCTTCCCACACTGACACATGCCTGCCAGGGCCTCACGCAGCACTCACCTCACAGCTGCCAAGAGCAGCCAGGCAACCAGCACTGGCCTAGCACGCACTGCTTCACAAGTCACCTCACAACCACCACCACCAGCAGCAGCCAACACCCTAGCACTGCCCGCCAAGGCACACAGGCACAAGTGACCTCACAATGCTGCCTCCAGCTCTGGCCTCGCACACCCTGGGCCACAAGGCACCAGCCACGGCACCAATGGCCACACCAAAAGGCACCTCCCAAGGACAAACAGCACCTTCCCACACTGACACATGCCTGCCAGGGCCTCACGCAGCACTCACCTCACAGCTGCCAAGAGCAGCCAGGCAACCAGCACTGGCCTAGCGCGCACTGCTTCACAAGTCACCTCACAACCACCACCACCAGCAGCAGCCAACACCCTAGCACTGCCCGCCAAGGCACACAGGCACAAGTGACCTCACAATGCTGCCTCCAGCTCTGGCCTCGCACACCCTGGGCCACAAGGCACCAGCCACAGCACCAATGGCCACACCAAAAGGCACCTCCCAAGCACAAACAGCACCTTCCCACACTGACACATGCCTGCCAGGGCCTCACGCAGCACTCACCTCACAGCTGCCAAGAGCAGCCAGGCAACCAGCACTGGCCTAGCGCGCACTGCTTCACAAGTCACCTCACAACCACCACCACCAGCAGCAGCCAACACCCTAGCACTGCCCGCCAAGGCACACAGGCACAAGTGACCTCACAATGCTGCCTCCAGCTCTGGCCTCGCACACCCTGGGCCACAAGGCACCAGCCACAGCACCAATGGCCACACCAAAAGGCACCTCCCAAGGACAAACAGCACCTTCCCACACTGACACATGCCTGCCAGGGCCTCACGCAGCACTCACCTCACAGCTGCCAAGAGCAGCCAGGCAACCAGCACTGGCCTAGCACGCACTGCTTCACAAGTCACCTCACAACCACCACCACCAGCAGCAGCCAACACCCTAGCACTGCCCGCCAAGGCACACAGGCACAAGTGACCTCACAATGCTGCCTCCAGCTCTGGCCTCGCACACCCTGGGCCACAAGGCACCAGCCACAGCACCAATGGCCACACCAAAAGGCACCTCCCAAGCACAAACAGCACCTTCCCACACTGACACATGCCTGCCAGGGCCTCACGCAGCACTCACCTCACAGCTGCCAAGAGCAGCCAGGCAACCAGCACTGGCCTAGCACGCACTGCTTCACAAGTCACCTCACAACCACCACCACCAGCAGCAGCCAACACCCTAGCACTGCCCGCCAAGGCACAGAGGCACAAGTGACCTCACAATGCTGCCTCCAGCTCTGGCCTCGCACACCCTGGGCCACAAGGCACCAGCCACAGCACCAATGGCCACACCAAAAGGCACCTCCCAAGCACAAACAGCACCTTCCCACACTGACACATGCCTGCCAGGGCCTCACGCAGCACTCACCTCACAGCTGCCAAGAGCAGCCAGGCAACCAGCACTGGCCTAGCGCGCACTGCTTCACAAGTCACCTCACAACCACCACCACCAGCAGCAGCCAACACCCTAGCACTGCCCGCCAAGGCACACAGGCACAAGTGACCTCACAATGCTGCCTCCAGCTCTGGCCTCGCACACCCTGGGCCACAAGGCACCAGCCACAGCACCAATGGCCACACCAAAAGGCACCTCCCAAGCACAAACAGCACCTTCCCACACTGACACATGCCTGCCAGGGCCTCACGCAGCACTCACCTCACAGCTGCCAAGAGCAGCCAGGCAACCAGCACTGGCCTAGCGCGTGCTGCTTCACAAGTGACCTCACAACCACCACCACCAGCAGCAGCCAACACCCTAGCACTGCCCGCCAAGGCACACAGGCACAAGTGACCTCACAATGCTGCCTCCAGCTCTGGCCTCGCACACCCTGGGCCACAAGGCACCAGCCACGGCACCAATGGCCACACCAAAAGGAACCTCCCAAGGACAAACAGCACCTTCCCACACTGACACATGCCTGCCAGGGCCTCACGCAGCACTCACCTCACAGCTGCCAAGAGCAGCCAGGCAACCAGCACTGGCCTAGCGCGCACTGCTTCACAAGTCACCTCACAACCACCACCAGCAGCAGCAGCCAACACCCTAGCACTGCCCGCCAAGGCACACAGGCACAAGTGACCTCACAATGCTGCCTCCAGCTCTGGCCTCGCACACCCTGGGACACAAGGCACCAGCCACGGCACCAATGGCCACACCAAAAGGCACCTCCCAAGGACAAACAGCACCTTCCCACACTGACACATGCCTGCCAGGGCCTCACGCAGCACTCACCTCACAGCTGCCAAGAGCAGCCAGGCAACCAGCACTGGCCTAGCCCGCACTGCTTCACAAGTCACCTCACAACCACCACCACCAGCAGCAGCCAACACCCTAGCACTGCCCGCCAAGGCACACAGGCACAAGTGACCTCACAATGCTGCCTCCAGCTCTGGCCTCGCACACCCTGGGCCACAAGGCACCAGCCACAGCACCAATGGCCACACCAAAAGGCACCTCCCAAGGACAAACAGCACCTTCCCACACTGACACATGCCTGCCAGGGCCTCACGCAGCACTCACCTCACAGCTGCCAAGAGCAGCCAGGCAACCAGCACTGGCCTAGCACGCACTGCTTCACAAGTCACCTCACAACCACCACCACCAGCAGCAGCCAACACCCTAGCACTGCCCGCCAAGGCACACAGGCACAAGTGACCTCACAATGCTGCCTCCAGCTCTGGCCTCGCACACCCTGGGACACAAGGCACCAGCCACGGCACCAATGGCCACACCAAAAGGCACCTCCCAAGGACAAACAGCACCTTCCCACACTGACACATGCCTGCGATGGTCTCACGCAGCACTCACCTCACAGCTGCCAAGAGCAGCCAGGCAACCAGCACTGGCCTAGCGCGCACTGCTTCACAAGTCACCTCACAACCACCACCACCAACAGCAGCCAACACCCTAGCAGTGCCCGACAAGGCACAGAGGCACAAGTGACCTCACAATGCTGCCTCCAGCTCTGGCCTCGCACACCCTGGGCCACAAGGCACCAGCCACAGCACCAATGGCCACACCAAAAGGCACCTCCCAAGGACAAACAGCACCTTCCCACACTGACACATGCCTGCCAGGGCCTCACGCAGCACTCACCTCACAGCTGCCAAGAGCAGCCAGGCAACCAGCACTGGCCTAGCACGCACTGCTTCACAAGTCACCTCACAACCACCACCACCAGCAGCAGCCAACACCCTAGCACTGCCCGCCAAGGCACACAGGCACAAGTGACCTCACAATGCTGCCTCCAGCTCTGGCCTCGCACACCCTGGGCCACAAGGCACCAGCCACGGCACCAATGGCCACACCAAAAGGCACCTCCCAAGGACAAACAGCACCTTCCCACACTGACACATGCCTGCCAGGGCCTCACGCAGCACTCACCTCACAGCTGCCAAGAGCAGCCAGGCAACCAGCACTGGCCTAGCACGCACTGCTTCACAAGTCACCTCACAACCACCACCACCAGCAGCAGCCAACACCCTAGCACTGCCCGCCAAGGCACACAGGCACAAGTGACCTCACAATGCTGCCTCCAGCTCTGGCCTCGCACACCCTGGGCCACAAGGCACCAGCCACGGCACCAATGGCCACACCAAAAGGCACCTCCCAAGGACAAACAGCACCTTCCCACACTGACACATGCCTGCCAGGGGCCTCACGCAGCACTCACCTCACAGCTGCCAAGAGCAGCCAGGCAACCAGCACTGGCCTAGCGCGCACTGCTTCACAAGTCACCTCACAACCACCACCACCAGCAGCAGCCAACACCCTAGCACTGCCCGCCAAGGCACACAGGCACAAGTGACCTCACAATGCTGCCTCCAGCTCTGGCCTCGCACACCCTGGGCCACAAGGCACCAGCCACAGCACCAATGGCCACACCAAAAGGCACCTCCCAAGCACAAACAGCACCTTCCCACACTGACACATGCCTGCCAGGGCCTCACGCAGCACTCACCTCACAGCTGCCAAGAGCAGCCAGGCAACCAGCACTGGCCTAGCGCGCACTGCTTCACAAGTCACCTCACAACCACCACCACCAGCAGCAGCCAACACCCTAGCACTGCCCGCCAAGGCACACAGGCACAAGTGACCTCACAATGCTGCCTCCAGCTCTGGCCTCGCACACCCTGGGCCACAAGGCACCAGCCACGGCACCAATGGCCACACCAAAAGGCACCTCCCAAGGACAAACAGCACCTTCCCACACTGACACATGCCTGCCAGGGCCTCACGCAGCACTCACCTCACAGCTGCCAAGAGCAGCCAGGCAACCAGCACTGGCCTAGCCCGCACTGCTTCACAAGTCACCTCACAACCACCACCACCAGCAGCAGCCAACACCCTAGCACTGCCCGCCAAGGCACACAGGCACAAGTGACCTCACAATGCTGCCTCCAGCTCTGGCCTCGCACACCCTGGGCCACAAGGCACCAGCCACAGCACCAATGGCCACACCAAAAGGCACCTCCCAAGCACAAACAGCACCTTCCCACACTGACACATGCCTGCCAGGGCCTCACGCAGCACTCACCTCACAGCTGCCAAGAGCAGCCAGGCAACCAGCACTGGCCTAGCACGCACTGCTTCACAAGTCACCTCACAACCACCACCACCAGCAGCAGCCAACACCCTAGCACTGCCCGCCAAGGCACAGAGGCACAAGTGACCTCACAATGCTGCCTCCAGCTCTGGCCTCGCACACCCTGGGCCACAAGGCACCAGCCACAGCACCAATGGCCACACCAAAAGGCACCTCCCAAGCACAAACAGCACCTTCCCACACTGACACATGCCTGCCAGGGCCTCACGCAGCACTCACCTCACAGCTGCCAAGAGCAGCCAGGCAACCAGCACTGGCCTAGCACGCACTGCTTCACAAGTCACCTCACAACCACCACCACCAGCAGCAGCCAACACCCTAGCACTGCCCGCCAAGGCACACAGGCACAAGTGACCTCACAATGCTGCCTCCAGCTCTGGCCTCGCACACCCTGGGCCACAAGGCACCAGCCACAGCACCAATGGCCACACCAAAAGGCACCTCCCAAGCACAAACAGCACCTTCCCACACTGACACATGCCTGCCAGGGCCTCACGCAGCACTCACCTCACAGCTGCCAAGAGCAGCCAGGCAACCAGCACTGGCCTAGCGCGTGCTGCTTCACAAGTGACCTCACAACCACCACCACCAGCAGCAGCCAACACCCTAGCACTGCCCGCCAAGGCACACAGGCACAAGTGACCTCACAATGCTGCCTCCAGCTCTGGCCTCGCACACCCTGGGCCACAAGGCACCAGCCACGGCACCAATGGCCACACCAAAAGGAACCTCCCAAGGACAAACAGCACCTTCCCACACTGACACATGCCTGCCAGGGCCTCACGCAGCACTCACCTCACAGCTGCCAAGAGCAGCCAGGCAACCAGCACTGGCCTAGCGCGCACTGCTTCACAAGTCACCTCACAACCACCACCACCAGCAGCAGCCAACACCCTAGCACTGCCCGCCAAGGCACACAGGCACAAGTGACCTCACAATGCTGCCTCCAGCTCTGGCCTCGCACACCCTGGGACACAAGGCACCAGCCACGGCACCAATGGCCACACCAAAAGGCACCTCCCAAGGACAAACAGCACCTTCCCACACTGACACATGCCTGCCAGGGCCTCACGCAGCACTCACCTCACAGCTGCCAAGAGCAGCCAGGCAACCAACACTGGCCTAGCGCGCACTGCTTCACAAGTCACCTCACAACCACCACCACCAGCAGCAGCCAACACCCTAGCACTGCCCGCCAAGGCACACAGGCACAAGTGACCTCACAATGCTGCCTCCAGCTCTGGCCTCGCACACCCTGGGCCACAAGGCACCAGCCACAGCACCAATGGCCACACCAAAAGGCACCTCCCAAGGACAAACAGCACCTTCCCACACTGACACATGCCTGCCAGGGCCTCACGCAGCACTCACCTCACAGCTGCCAAGAGCAGCCAGGCAACCAGCACTGGCCTAGCGCGCACTGCTTCACAAGTCACCTCACAACCACCACCACCAGCAGCAGCCAACACCCTAGCACTGCCCGCCAAGGCACACAGGCACAAGTGACCTCACAATGCTGCCTCCAGCTCTGGCCTCGCACACCCTGGGCCACAAGGCACCAGCCACAGCACCAATGGCCACACCAAAAGGCACCTCCCAAGCACAAACAGCACCTTCCCACACTGACACATGCCTGCCAGGGCCTCACGCAGCACTCACCTCACAGCTGCCAAGAGCAGCCAGGCAACCAGCACTGGCCTAGCGCGTGCTGCTTCACAAGTGACCTCACAACCACCACCACCAGCAGCAGCCAACACCCTAGCACTGCCCGCCAAGGCACACAGGCACAAGTGACCTCACAATGCTGCCTCCAGCTCTGGCCTCTCACACCCTGGGCCACAAGGCACCAGCCACGGCACCAATGGCCACACCAAAAGGAACCTCCCAAGGACAAACAGCACCTTCCCACACTGACACATGCCTGCCAGGGCCTCACGCAGCACTCACCTCACAGCTGCCAAGAGCAGCCAGGCAACCAGCACTGGCCTAGCGCGCACTGCTTCACAAGTCACCTCACAACCACCACCACCAGCAGCAGCCAACACCCTAGCACTGCCCGCCAAGGCACACAGGCACAAGTGACCTCACAATGCTGCCTCCAGCTCTGGCCTCGCACACCCTGGGACACAAGGCACCAGCCACGGCACCAATGGCCACACCAAAAGGCACCTCCCAAGGACAAACAGCACCTTCCCACACTGACACATGCCTGCCAGGGCCTCACGCAGCACTCACCTCACAGCTGCCAAGAGCAGCCAGGCAACCAACACTGGCCTAGCACGCACTGCTTCACAAGTCACCTCACAACCACCACCACCAGCAGCAGCCAACACCCTAGCACTGCCCGCCAAGGCACACAGGCACAAGTGACCTCACAATGCTGCCTCCAGCTCTGGCCTCGCACACCCTGGGCCACAAGGCACCAGCCACAGCACCAATGGCCACACCAAAAGGCACCTCCCAAGGACAAACAGCACCTTCCCACACTGACACATGCCTGCCAGGGCCTCACGCAGCACTCACCTCACAGCTGCCAAGAGCAGCCAGGCAACCAGCACTGGCCTAGCGCGCACTGCTTCACAAGTCACCTCACAACCACCACCACCAGCAGCAGCCAACACCCTAGCACTGCCCGCCAAGGCACACAGGCACAAGTGACCTCACAATGCTGCCTCCAGCTCTGGCCTCGCACACCCTGGGCCACAAGGCACCAGCCACAGCACCAATGGCCACACCAAAAGGCACCTCCCAAGCACAAACAGCACCTTCCCACACTGACACATGCCTGCCAGGGCCTCACGCAGCACTCACCTCACAGCTGCCAAGAGCAGCCAGGCAACCAGCACTGGCCTAGCGCGTGCTGCTTCACATGTGACCTCACAACCACCACCACCAGCAGCAGCCAACACCCTAGCACTGCCCGCCAAGGCACAGAGGCACAAGTGACCTCACAATGCTGCCTCCAGCTCTGGCCTCGCACACCCTGGGCCACAAGGCACCAGCCACGGCACCAATGGCCACACCAAAAGGCACCTCCCAAGGACAAACAGCACCTTCCCACACTGACACATGCCTGCCAGGGCCTCACGCAGCACTCACCTCACAGCTGCCAAGAGCAGCCAGGCAACCAGCACTGGCCTAGCGCGCACTGCTTCACAAGTCACCTCACAACCACCACCACCAGCAGCAGCCAACACCCTAGCACTGCCCGCCAAGGCACACAGGCACAAGTGACCTCACAATGCTGCCTCCAGCTCTGGCCTCGCACACCCTGGGACACAAGGCACCAGCCACGGCACCAATGGCCACACCAAAAGGCACCTCCCAAGGACAAACAGCACCTTCCCACACTGACACATGCCTGCCAGGGCCTCACGCAGCACTCACCTCACAGCTGCCAAGAGCAGCCAGGCAACCAACACTGGCCTAGCGCGCACTGCTTCACAAGTCACCTCACAACCACCACCACCAGCAGCAGCCAACACCCTAGCACTGCCCGCCAAGGCACACAGGCACAAGTGACCTCACAATGCTGCCTCCAGCTCTGGCCTCGCACACCCTGGGCCACAAGGCACCAGCCACAGCACCAATGGCCACACCAAAAGGCACCTCCCAAGGACAAACAGCACCTTCCCACACTGACACATGCCTGCCAGGGCCTCACGCAGCACTCACCTCACAGCTGCCAAGAGCAGCCAGGCAACCAGCACTGGCCTAGCGCGCACTGCTTCACAAGTCACCTCACAACCACCACCACCAGCAGCAGCCAACACCCTAGCACTGCCCGCCAAGGCACACAGGCACAAGTGACCTCACAATGCTGCCTCCAGCTCTGGCCTCGCACACCCTGGGCCACAAGGCACCAGCCACAGCACCAATGGCCACACCAAAAGGCACCTCCCAAGCACAAACAGCACCTTCCCACACTGACACATGCCTGCCAGGGCCTCACGCAGCACTCACCTCACAGCTGCCAAGAGCAGCCAGGCAACCAGCACTGGCCTAGCGCGTGCTGCTTCACATGTGACCTCACAACCACCACCACCAGCAGCAGCCAACACCCTAGCACTGCCCGCCAAGGCACAGAGGCACAAGTGACCTCACAATGCTGCCTCCAGCTCTGGCCTCGCACACCCTGGGCCACAAGGCACCAGCCACGGCACCAATGGCCACACCAAAAGGCACCTCCCAAGGACAAACAGCACCTTCCCACACTGACACATGCCTGCCAGGGCCTCACGCAGCACTCACCTCACAGCTGCCAAGAGCAGCCAGGCAACCAGCACTGGCCTAGCGCGCACTGCTTCACAAGTCACCTCACAACCACCACCACCAGCAGCAGCCAACACCCTAGCACTGCCCGCCAAGGCACACAGGCACAAGTGACCTCACAATGCTGCCTCCAGCTCTGGCCTCGCACACCCTGGGCCACAAGGCACCAGCCACGGCACCAATGGCCACACCAAAAGGCACCTCCCAAGGACAAACAGCACCTTCCCACACTGACACATGCCTGCCAGGCCTCACGCAGCACTCACCTCACAGCTGCCAAGAGCAGCCAGGCAACCAGCACTGGCCTAGCACGCACTGCTTCACAAGTGACCTCGCAACCACCACCACCAGCAGCAGCCAACACCCTAGCACTGCCCGCCAAGGCACACAGGCACAAGTGACCTCACAATGCTGCCTCCAGCTCTGGCCTCGCACACCCTGGGCCACAAGGCACCAGCCACAGCACCAATGGCCACACCAAAGGCACCTCCCAAGCACAAACAGCACCTTCCCACACTGACACATGCCTGCCAGGGCCTCACGCAGCACTCACCTCACAGCTGCAAGAGCAGCCAGGCAACCAGCACTGGCCTAGCACGCACTGCTTCACAAGTCACCTCACAACCACCACCACCAGCAGCAGCCAACACCCTAGCACTGCCCGCCAAGGCACAGAGGCACAAGTGACCTCACAATGCTGCCTCCAGCTCTGGCCTCGCACACCCTGGGCCACAAGGCACCAGCCACAGCACCAATGGCCACACCAAAAGGCACCTCCCAAGCACAAACAGCACCTTCCCACACTGACACATGCCTGCCAGGGCCTCACGCAGCACTCACCTCACAGCTGCCAAGAGCAGCCAGGCAACCAGCACTGGCCTAGCGCGCACTGCTTCACAAGTCACCTCACAACCACCACCACCAGCAGCAGCCAACACCCTAGCACTGCCCGCCAAGGCACACAGGCACAAGTGACCTCACAATGCTGCCTCCAGCTCTGGCCTCGCACACCCTGGGCCACAAGGCACCAGCCACAGCACCAATGGCCACACCAAAAGGCACCTCCCAAGCACAAACAGCACCTTCCCACACTGACACATGCCTGCCAGGGCCTCACGCAGCACTCACCTCACAGCTGCCAAGAGCAGCCAGGCAACCAGCACTGGCCTAGCGCGTGCTGCTTCACAAGTGACCTCACAACCACCACCACCAGCAGCAGCCAACACCCTAGCACTGCCCGCCAAGGCACACAGGCACAAGTGACCTCACAATGCTGCCTCCAGCTCTGGCCTCGCACACCCTGGGCCACAAGGCACCAGCCACGGCACCAATGGCCACACCAAAAGGCACCTCCCAAGGACAAACAGCACCTTCCCACACTGACACATGCCTGCCAGGGCCTCACGCAGCACTCACCTCACAGCTGCCAAGAGCAGCCAGGCAACCAGCACTGGCCTAGCGCGCACTGCTTCACAAGTCACCTCACAACCACCACCAGCAGCAGCAGCCAACACCCTAGCACTGCCCGCCAAGGCACACAGGCACAAGTGACCTCACAATGCTGCCTCCAGCTCTGGCCTCGCACACCCTGGGACACAAGGCACCAGCCACGGCACCAATGGCCACACCAAAAGGCACCTCCCAAGGACAAACAGCACCTTCCCACACTGACACATGCCTGCCAGGGCCTCACGCAGCACTCACCTCACAGCTGCCAAGAGCAGCCAGGCAACCAGCACTGGCCTAGCGCGCACTGCTTCACAAGTCACCTCACAACCACCACCACCAGCAGCAGCCAACACCCTAGCACTGCCCGCCAAGGCACAGAGGCACAAGTGACCTCACAATGCTGCCTCCAGCTCTGGCCTCGCACACCCTGGGCCACAAGGCACCAGCCACAGCACCAATGGCCACACCAAAAGGCACCTCCCAAGCACAAACAGCACCTTCCCACACTGACACATGCCTGCCAGGGCCTCACGCAGCACTCACCTCACAGCTGCCAAGAGCAGCCAGGCAACCAGCACTGGCCTAGCGCGTGCTGCTTCACAAGTGACCTCACAACCACCACCACCAGCAGCAGCCAACACCCTAGCACTGCCCGCCAAGGCACAGAGGCACAAGTGACCTCACAATGCTGCCTCCAGCTCTGGCCTCGCACACCCTGGGCCACAAGGCACCAGCCACGGCACCAATGGCCACACCAAAACGCACCTCCCAAGGACAAACAGCACCTTCCCACACTGACACATGCCTGCCAGGGCCTCACGCAGCACTCACCTCACAGCTGCCAAGAGCAGCCAGGCAACCAGCACTGGCCTAGCGCGCACTGCTTCACAAGTCACCTCACAACCACCACCACCAGCAGCAGCCAACACCCTAGCACTGCCCGCCAAGGCACACAGGCACAAGTGACCTCACAATGCTGCCTCCAGCTCTGGCCTCGCACACCCTGGGCCACAAGGCACCAGCCACAGCACCAATGGCCACACCAAAAGGCACCTCCCAAGGACAAACAGCACCTACCCACACTGACACATGCCTGCCAGGGCCTCACGCAGCACTCACCTCACAGCTGCCAAGAGCAGCCAGGCAACCAGCACTGGCCTAGCACGCACTGCTTCACAAGTCACCTCACAACCACCACCACCAGCAGCAGCCAACACCCTAGCACTGCCCGCCAAGGCACACAGGCACAAGTGACCTCACAATGCTGCCTCCAGCTCTGGCCTCGCACACCCTGGGCCACAAGGCACCAGCCACAGCACCAATGGCCACACCAAAAGGCACCTCCCAAGGACAAACAGCACCTTCTCACACTGACACATGCCTGCCAGGGCCTCACGCAGCACTCACCTCACAGCTGCCAAGAGCAGCCAGGCAACCAGCACTGGCCTAGCACGCACTGCTTCACAAGTCACCTCACAACCACCACCACCAGCAGCAGCCAACACCCTAGCACTGCCCGCCAAGGCACACAGGCACAAGTGACCTCACAATGCTGCCTCCAGCTCTGGCCTCGCACACCCTGGGACACAAGGCACCAGCCACGGCACCAATGGCCACACCAAAAGGCACCTCCCAAGGACAAACAGCACCTTCCCACACTGACACATGCCTGCCAGGGCCTCACGCAGCACTCACCTCACAGCTGCCAAGAGCAGCCAGGCAACCAACACTGGCCTAGCGCGCACTGCTTCACAAGTCACCTCACAACCACCACCACCAGCAGCAGCCAACACCCTAGCACTGCCCGCCAAGGCACACAGGCACAAGTGACCTCACAATGCTGCCTCCAGCTCTGGCCTCGCACACCCTGGGCCACAAGGCACCAGCCACAGCACCAATGGCCACACCAAAAGGCACCTCCCAAGGACAAACAGCACCTTCCCACACTGACACATGCCTGCCAGGGCCTCACGCAGCACTCACCTCACAGCTGCCAAGAGCAGCCAGGCAACCAGCACTGGCCTAGCGCGCACTGCTTCACAAGTCACCTCACAACCACCACCACCAGCAGCAGCCAACACCCTAGCACTGCCCGCCAAGGCACACAGGCACAAGTGACCTCACAATGCTGCCTCCAGCTCTGGCCTCGCACACCCTGGGCCACAAGGCACCAGCCACAGCACCAATGGCCACACCAAAAGGCACCTCCCAAGGACAAACAGCACCTTCCCACACTGACACATGCCTGCCAGGGCCTCACGCAGCACTCACCTCACAGCTGCCAAGAGCAGCCAGGCAACCAGCACTGGCCTAGCACGCACTGCTTCACAAGTCACCTCACAACCACCACCACCAGCAGCAGCCAACACCCTAGCACTGCCCGCCAAGGCACACAGGCACAAGTGACCTCACAATGCTGCCTCCAGCTCTGGCCTCGCACACCCTGGGCCACAAGGCACCAGCCACAGCACCAATGGCCACACCAAAAGGCACCTCCCAAGGACAAACAGCACCTTCCCACACTGACACATGCCTGCCAGGGCCTCACGCAGCACTCACCTCACAGCTGCCAAGAGCAGCCAGGCAACCAGCACTGGCCTAGCGCGCACTGCTTCACAAGTCACCTCACAACCACCACCACCAGCAGCAGCCAACACCCTAGCACTGCCCGCCAAGGCACACAGGCACAAGTGACCTCACAATGCTGCCTCCAGCTCTGGCCTCGCACACCCTGGGCCACAAGGCACCAGCCACAGCACCAATGGCCACACCAAAAGGCACCTCCCAAGCACAAACAGCACCTTCCCACACTGACACATGCCTGCCAGGGCCTCACGCAGCACTCACCTCACAGCTGCCAAGAGCAGCCAGGCAACCAGCACTGGCCTAGCGCGTGCTGCTTCACAAGTGACCTCACAACCACCACCACCAGCAGCAGCCAACACCCTAGCACTGCCCGCCAAGGCACACAGGCACAAGTGACCTCACAATGCTGCCTCCAGCTCTGGCCTCGCACACCCTGGGACACAAGGCACCAGCCACGGCACCAATGGCCACACCAAAAGGCACCTCCCAAGGACAAACAGCACCTTCCCACACTGACACATGCCTGCCAGGGCCTCACGCAGCACTCACCTCACAGCTGCCAAGAGCAGCCAGGCAACCAGCACTGGCCTAGCGCGCACTGCTTCACAAGTCACCTCACAACCACCACCAGCAGCAGCAGCCAACACCCTAGCACTGCCCGCCAAGGCACACAGGCACAAGTGACCTCACAATGCTGCCTCCAGCTCTGGCCTCGCACACCCTGGGACACAAGGCACCAGCCACGGCACCAATGGCCACACCAAAAGGCACCTCCCAAGGACAAACAGCACCTTCCCACACTGACACATGCCTGCCAGGGCCTCACGCAGCACTCACCTCACAGCTGCCAAGAGCAGCCAGGCAACCAGCACTGGCCTAGCGCGCACTGCTTCACAAGTCACCTCACAACCACCACCACCAGCAGCAGCCAACACCCTAGCACTGCCCGCCAAGGCACAGAGGCACAAGTGACCTCACAATGCTGCCTCCAGCTCTGGCCTCGCACACCCTGGGCCACAAGGCACCAGCCACAGCACCAATGGCCACACCAAAAGGCACCTCCCAAGCACAAACAGCACCTTCCCACACTGACACATGCCTGCCAGGGCCTCACGCAGCACTCACCTCACAGCTGCCAAGAGCAGCCAGGCAACCAGCACTGGCCTAGCGCGTGCTGCTTCACAAGTGACCTCACAACCACCACCACCAGCAGCAGCCAACACCCTAGCACTGCCCGCCAAGGCACAGAGGCACAAGTGACCTCACAATGCTGCCTCCAGCTCTGGCCTCGCACACCCTGGGCCACAAGGCACCAGCCACGGCACCAATGGCCACACCAAAACGCACCTCCCAAGGACAAACAGCACCTTCCCACACTGACACATGCCTGCCAGGGCCTCACGCAGCACTCACCTCACAGCTGCCAAGAGCAGCCAGGCAACCAGCACTGGCCTAGCGCGCACTGCTTCACAAGTCACCTCACAACCACCACCACCAGCAGCAGCCAACACCCTAGCACTGCCCGCCAAGGCACACAGGCACAAGTGACCTCACAATGCTGCCTCCAGCTCTGGCCTCGCACACCCTGGGCCACAAGGCACCAGCCACAGCACCAATGGCCACACCAAAAGGCACCTCCCAAGGACAAACAGCACCTACCCACACTGACACATGCCTGCCAGGGCCTCACGCAGCACTCACCTCACAGCTGCCAAGAGCAGCCAGGCAACCAGCACTGGCCTAGCACGCACTGCTTCACAAGTCACCTCACAACCACCACCACCAGCAGCAGCCAACACCCTAGCACTGCCCGCCAAGGCACACAGGCACAAGTGACCTCACAATGCTGCCTCCAGCTCTGGCCTCGCACACCCTGGGCCACAAGGCACCAGCCACAGCACCAATGGCCACACCAAAAGGCACCTCCCAAGGACAAACAGCACCTTCTCACACTGACACATGCCTGCCAGGGCCTCACGCAGCACTCACCTCACAGCTGCCAAGAGCAGCCAGGCAACCAGCACTGGCCTAGCACGCACTGCTTCACAAGTCACCTCACAACCACCACCACCAGCAGCAGCCAACACCCTAGCACTGCCCGCCAAGGCACACAGGCACAAGTGACCTCACAATGCTGCCTCCAGCTCTGGCCTCGCACACCCTGGGACACAAGGCACCAGCCACGGCACCAATGGCCACACCAAAAGGCACCTCCCAAGGACAAACAGCACCTTCCCACACTGACACATGCCTGCCAGGGCCTCACGCAGCACTCACCTCACAGCTGCCAAGAGCAGCCAGGCAACCAACACTGGCCTAGCGCGCACTGCTTCACAAGTCACCTCACAACCACCACCACCAGCAGCAGCCAACACCCTAGCACTGCCCGCCAAGGCACACAGGCACAAGTGACCTCACAATGCTGCCTCCAGCTCTGGCCTCGCACACCCTGGGCCACAAGGCACCAGCCACAGCACCAATGGCCACACCAAAAGGCACCTCCCAAGGACAAACAGCACCTTCCCACACTGACACATGCCTGCCAGGGCCTCACGCAGCACTCACCTCACAGCTGCCAAGAGCAGCCAGGCAACCAGCACTGGCCTAGCGCGCACTGCTTCACAAGTCACCTCACAACCACCACCACCAGCAGCAGCCAACACCCTAGCACTGCCCGCCAAGGCACACAGGCACAAGTGACCTCACAATGCTGCCTCCAGCTCTGGCCTCGCACACCCTGGGCCACAAGGCACCAGCCACAGCACCAATGGCCACACCAAAAGGCACCTCCCAAGGACAAACAGCACCTTCCCACACTGACACATGCCTGCCAGGGCCTCACGCAGCACTCACCTCACAGCTGCCAAGAGCAGCCAGGCAACCAGCACTGGCCTAGCACGCACTGCTTCACAAGTCACCTCACAACCACCACCACCAGCAGCAGCCAACACCCTAGCACTGCCCGCCAAGGCACACAGGCACAAGTGACCTCACAATGCTGCCTCCAGCTCTGGCCTCGCACACCCTGGGCCACAAGGCACCAGCCACAGCACCAATGGCCACACCAAAAGGCACCTCCCAAGGACAAACAGCACCTTCCCACACTGACACATGCCTGCCAGGGCCTCACGCAGCACTCACCTCACAGCTGCCAAGAGCAGCCAGGCAACCAGCACTGGCCTAGCGCGCACTGCTTCACAAGTCACCTCACAACCACCACCACCAGCAGCAGCCAACACCCTAGCACTGCCCGCCAAGGCACACAGGCACAAGTGACCTCACAATGCTGCCTCCAGCTCTGGCCTCGCACACCCTGGGCCACAAGGCACCAGCCACAGCACCAATGGCCACACCAAAAGGCACCTCCCAAGCACAAACAGCACCTTCCCACACTGACACATGCCTGCCAGGGCCTCACGCAGCACTCACCTCACAGCTGCCAAGAGCAGCCAGGCAACCAGCACTGGCCTAGCGCGTGCTGCTTCACAAGTGACCTCACAACCACCACCACCAGCAGCAGCCAACACCCTAGCACTGCCCGCCAAGGCACACAGGCACAAGTGACCTCACAATGCTGCCTCCAGCTCTGGCCTCGCACACCCTGGGACACAAGGCACCAGCCACGGCACCAATGGCCACACCAAAAGGAACCTCCCAAGGACAAACAGCACCTTCCCACACTGACACATGCCTGCCAGGGCCTCACGCAGCACTCACCTCACAGCTGCCAAGAGCAGCCAGGCAACCAGCACTGGCCTAGCGCGCACTGCTTCACAAGTCACCTCACAACCACCACCACCAGCAGCAGCCAACACCCTAGCACTGCCCGCCAAGGCACACAGGCACAAGTGACCTCACAATGCTGCCTCCAGCTCTGGCCTCGCACACCCTGGGCCACAAGGCACCAGCCACAGCACCAATGGCCACACCAAAAGGCACCTCCCAAGGACAAACAGCACCTTCCCACACTGACACATGCCTGCCAGGGCCTCACGCAGCACTCACCTCACAGCTGCCAAGAGCAGCCAGGCAACCAGCACTGGCCTAGCACGCACTGCTTCACAAGTCACCTCACAACCACCACCACCAGCAGCAGCCAACACCCTAGCACTGCCCGCCAAGGCACACAGGCACAAGTGACCTCACAATGCTGCCTCCAGCTCTGGCCTCGCACACCCTGGGACACAAGGCACCAGCCACGGCACCAATGGCCACACCAAAAGGCACCTCCCAAGGACAAACAGCACCTTCCCACACTGACACATGCCTGCCAGGGCCTCACGCAGCACTCACCTCACAGCTGCCAAGAGCAGCCATGCAACCAGCACTGGCCTAGTACGCACTGCTTCACAAGTCACCTCACAACCACCACCACCAGCAGCAGCCAACACCCTAGCACTGCCCGCCAAGGCACACAGGCACAAGTGACCTCACAATGCTGCCTCCAGCTCTGGCCTCGCACACCCTGGGCCACAAGGCACCAGCCACAGCACCAATGGCCACACCAAAAGGCACCTCCCAAGGACAAACAGCACCTTCCCACACTGACACATGCCTGCCAGGGCCTCACGCAGCACTCACCTCACAGCTGCCAAGAGCAGCCAGGCAACCAGCACTGGCCTAGCACGCACTGCTTCACAAGTGACCTCACAACCACCACCACCAGCAGCAGCCAACACCCTAGCACTGCCCACCAAGGCACACAGGCACAAGTGACCTCACAATGCTGCCTCCAGCTCTGGCCTCGCACACCCTGGGCCACAAGGCACCAGCCACAGCACCAATGGCCACACCAAAAGGCACCTCCCAAGGACAAACAGCACCTTCCCACACTGACACATGCCTGCCAGGGCCTCACGCAGCACTCACCTCACAGCTGCCAAGAGCAGCCAGGCAACCAGCACTGGCCTAGCGCGCACTGCTTCACAAGTCACCTCACAACCACCACCACCAGCAGCAGCCAACACCCTAGCACTGCCCGCCAAGGCACACAGGCACAAGTGACCTCACAATGCTGCCTCCAGCTCTGGCCTCGCACACCCTGGGCCACAAGGCACCAGCCACAGCACCAATGGCCACACCAAAAGGCACCTCCCAAGCACAAACAGCACCTTCCCACACTGACACATGCCTGCCAGGGCCTCACGCAGCACTCACCTCACAGCTGCCAAGAGCAGCCAGGCAACCAGCACTGGCCTAGCGCGTGCTGCTTCACAAGTGACCTCACAACCACCACCACCAGCAGCAGCCAACACCCTAGCACTGCCCGCCAAGGCACACAGGCACAAGTGACCTCACAATGCTGCCTCCAGCTCTGGCCTCGCACACCCTGGGCCACAAGGCACCAGCCACAGCACCAATGGCCACACCAAAAGGCACCTCCCAAGGACAAACAGCACCTTCCCACACTGACACATGCCTGCCAGGGCCTCACGCAGCACTCACCTCACAGCTGCCAAGAGCAGCCAGGCAACCAGCACTGGCCTAGCGCGCACTGCTTCACAAGTCACCTCACAACCACCACCACCAGCAGCAGCCAACACCCTAGCACTGCCCGCCAAGGCACACAGGCACAAGTGACCTCACAATGCTGCCTCCAGCTCTGGCCTCGCACACCCTGGGCCACAAGGCACCAGCCACAGCACCAATGGCCACACCAAAAGGCACCTCCCAAGCACAAACAGCACCTTCCCACACTGACACATGCCTGCCAGGGCCTCACGCAGCACTCACCTCACAGCTGCCAAGAGCAGCCAGGCAACCAGCACTGGCCTAGCGCGTGCTGCTTCACAAGTGACCTCACAACCACCACCACCAGCAGCAGCCAACACCCTAGCACTGCCCGCCAAGGCACACAGGCACAAGTGACCTCACAATGCTGCCTCCAGCTCTGGCCTCGCACACCCTGGGCCACAAGGCACCAGCCACGGCACCAATGGCCACACCAAAAGGAACCTCCCAAGGACAAACAGCACCTTCCCACACTGACACATGCCTGCCAGGGCCTCACGCAGCACTCACCTCACAGCTGCCAAGAGCAGCCAGGCAACCAGCACTGGCCTAGCGCGCACTGCTTCACAAGTCACCTCACAACCACCACCACCAGCAGCAGCCAACACCCTAGCACTGCCCGCCAAGGCACACAGGCACAAGTGACCTCACAATGCTGCCTCCAGCTCTGGCCTCGCACACCCTGGGACACAAGGCACCAGCCACAGCACCAATGGCCACACCAAAAGGCACCTCCCAAGCACAAACAGCACCTTCCCACACTGACACATGCCTGCCAGGGCCTCACGCAGCACTCACCTCACAGCTGCCAAGAGCAGCCAGGCAACCAGCACTGGCCTAGCACGCACTGCTTCACAAGTCACCTCACAACCACCACCACCAGCAGCAGCCAACACCCTAGCACTGCCCGCCAAGGCACACAGGCACAAGTGACCTCACAATGCTGCCTCCAGCTCTGGCCTCGCACACCCTGGGCCACAAGGCACCAGCCACAGCACCAATGGCCACACCAAAAGGCACCTCCCAAGGACAAACAGCACCTTCCCACACTGACACATGCCTGCCAGGGCCTCACGCAGCACTCACCTCACAGCTGCCAAGAGCAGCCAGGCAACCAGCACTGGCCTAGCGCGCACTGCTTCACAAGTCACCTCACAACCACCACCACCAGCAGCAGCCAACACCCTAGCACTGCCCGCCAAGGCACACAGGCACAAGTGACCTCACAATGCTGCCTCCAGCTCTGGCCTCGCACACCCTGGGCCACAAGGCACCAGCCACAGCACCAATGGCCACACCAAAAGGCACCTCCCAAGCACAAACAGCACCTTCCCACACTGACACATGCCTGCCAGGGCCTCACGCAGCACTCACCTCACAGCTGCCAAGAGCAGCCAGGCAACCAGCACTTGCCTAGCGCGTGCTGCTTCACAAGTGACCTCACAACCACCACCACCAGCAGCAGCCAACACCCTAGCACTGCCCGCCAAGGCACACAGGCACAAGTGACCTCACAATGCTGCCTCCAGCTCTGGCCTCGCACACCCTGGGCCACAAGGCACCAGCCACGGCACCAATGGCCACACCAAACGGCACCTCCCAAGGACAAACAGCACCTTCCCACACTGACACATGCCTGCGACAGCCTCACGCAGCACTCACCTCACAGCTGCCAAGAGCAGCCAGGCAACCAGCACTGGCCTAGCACGCACTGCTTCACAAGTGACCTCACAACCACCACCACCAGCAGCAGCCAACACCCTAGCACTGCCCGCCAAGGCACACAGGCACAAGTGACCTCACAATGCTGCCTCCAGCTCTGGCCTCGCACACCCTGGGCCACAAGGCACCAGCCACAGCACCAATGGCCACACCAAAAGGCACCTCCCAAGGACAAACAGCACCTTCCCACACTGACACATGCCTGCCAGGGCCTCACGCAGCACTCACCTCACAGCTGCCAAGAGCAGCCAGGCAACCAGCACTGGCCTAGCGCGCACTGCTTCACAAGTCACCTCACAACCACCACCACCAGCAGCAGCCAACACCCTAGCACTGCCCGCCAAGGCACACAGGCACAAGTGACCTCACAATGCTGCCTCCAGCTCTGGCCTCGCACACCCTGGGCCACAAGGCACCAGCCACAGCACCAATGGCCACACCAAAAGGCACCTCCCAAGCACAAACAGCACCTTCCCACACTGACACATGCCTGCCAGGGCCTCACGCAGCACTCACCTCACAGCTGCCAAGAGCAGCCAGGCAACCAGCACTGGCCTAGCGCGTGCTGCTTCACAAGTGACCTCACAACCACCACCACCAGCAGCAGCCAACACCCTAGCACTGCCCGCCAAGGCACACAGGCACAAGTGACCTCACAATGCTGCCTCCAGCTCTGGCCTCGCACACCCTGGGCCACAAGGCACCAGCCACGGCACCAATGGCCACACCAAAAGGAACCTCCCAAGGACAAACAGCACCTTCCCACACTGACACATGCCTGCCAGGGCCTCACGCAGCACTCACCTCACAGCTGTCAAGAGCAGCCAGGCAACCAGCACTGGCCTAGCGCGCACTGCTTCACAAGTCACCTCACAACCACCACCACCAGCAGCAGCCAACACCCTAGCACTGCCCGCCAAGGCACACAGGCACAAGTGACCTCACAATGCTGCCTCCAGCTCTGGCCTCGCACACCCTGGGCCACAAGGCACCAGCCACAGCACCAATGGCCACACCAAAAGGCACCTCCCAAGGACAAACAGCACCTTCCCACACTGACACATGCCTGCCAGGGCCTCACGCAGCACTCACCTCACAGCTGCCAAGAGCAGCCAGGCAACCAGCACTGGCCTAGCGCGGACTGCTTCACAAGTCACCTCACAACCACCACCACCAGCAGCAGCCAACACCCTAGCACTGCCCGCCAAGGCACACAGGCACAAGTGACCTCACAATGCTGCCTCCAGCTCTGGCCTCGCACACCCTGGGCCACAAGGCACCAGCCACAGCACCAATGGCCACACCAAAAGGCACCTCCCAAGGACAAACAGCACCTTCCCACACTGACACATGCCTGCCAGGGCCTCACGCAGCACTCACCTCACAGCTGCCAAGAGCAGCCAGGCAACCAGCACTGGCCTAGCGCGCACTGCTTCACAAGTCACCTCACAACCACCACCACCAGCAGCAGCCAACACCCTAGCAGTGCCCGCCAAGGCACACAGGCACAAGTGACCTCACAATGCTGCCTCCAGCTCTGGCCTCGCACACCCTGGGCCACAAGGCACCAGCCACGGCACCAATGGCCACACCAAAAGGCACCTCCCAAGCACAAACAGCACCTTCCCACACTGACACATGCCTGCCAGGGCCTCACGCAGCACTCACCTCACAGCTGCCAAGAGCAGCCAGGCAACCAGCACTGGCCTAGCGCGTGCTGCTTCACAAGTGACCTCACAACCACCACCACCAGCAGCAGCCAACACCCTAGCACTGCCCGCCAAGGCACACAGGCACAAGTGACCTCACAATGCTGCCTCCAGCTCTGGCCTTGCACACCCTGGGCCACAAGGCACCAGCCACGGCACCAATGGCCACACCAAAAGGCACCTCCCAAGGACAAACAGCACCTTCCCACACTGACACATGCCTGCCAGGGCCTCACGCAGCACTCACCTCACAGCTGCCAAGAGCAGCCAGGCAACCAGCACTGGCCTAGCGCGCACTGCTTCACAAGTCACCTCACAACCACCACCACCAGCAGCAGCCAACACCCTAGCACTGCCCGACAAGGCACACAGGCACAAGTGACCTCACAATGCTGCCTCCAGCTCTGGCCTCGCACACCCTGGGCCACAAGGCACCAGCCACGGCACCAATGGCCACACCAAAAGGCACCTCCCAAGGACAAACAGCACCTTCCCACACTGACACATGCCTGCCAGGGCCTCACGCAGCACTCACCTCACAGCTGCCAAGAGCAGCCAGGCAACCAGCACTGGCCTAGCACGCACTGCTTCACAAGTCACCTCACAACCACCACCACCAGCAGCAGCCAACACCCTAGCACTGCCCGCCAAGGCACACAGGCACAAGTGACCTCACAATGCTGCCTCCAGCTCTGGCCTCGCACACCCTGGGCCACAAGGCACCAGCCACAGCACCAATGGCCACACCAAAAGGCACCTCCCAAGGACAAACAGCACCTTCCCACACTGACACATGCCTGCCAGGGCCTCACGCAGCACTCACCTCACAGCTGCCAAGAGCAGCCAGGCAACCAGCACTGGCCTAGCACGCACTGCTTCACAAGTCACCTCACAACCACCACCACCAGCAGCAGCCAACACCCTAGCACTGCCCGATAAGGCACACAGGCACAAGCGACCTCACAATGCTGCCTCCAGCTCTGGCCTCGCACACCCTGGGACACAAGGCACCAGCCACGGCACCAATGGCCACACCAAAAGGCACCTCCCAAGGACAAACAGCACCTTCCCACACTGACACATGCCTGCCAGGGACTCACGCAGCACTCACCTCACAGCTGCCAAGAGCAGCCAGGCAACCAGCACTGGCCTAGCACGCACTGCTTCACAAGTCACCTCACAACCACCACCACCAGCAGCAGCCAACACCCTAGCACTGCCCGCCAAGGCACACAGGCACAAGTGACCTCACAATGCTGCCTCCAGCTCTGGCCTCGCACACCCTGGGACACAAGGCACCAGCCACGGCACCAATGGCCGCACCAAAAGGCACCTCCCAAGGACAAACAGCACCTTCCCACACTGACACATGCCTGCCAGGGCCTCACGCAGCACTCACCTCACAGCTGCCAAGAGCAGCCAGGCAACCAGCACTGGCCTAGCACGCACTGCTTCACAAGTCACCTCACAACCACCACCACCAGCAGCAGCCAACACCCTAGCACTGCCCGCCAAGGCACACAGGCACAAGTGACCTCACAATGCTGCCTCCAGCTCTGGCCTCGCACACCCTGGGCCACAAGGCACCAGCCATGGCACCAATGGCCACACCAAAAGGCACCTCCCAAGGACAAACAGCACCTTCCCACACTGACACATGCCTGCCAGGGCCTCACGCAGCACTCACCTCACAGCTGCCAAGAGCAGCCAGGCAACCAGCACTGGCCTAGCACGCACTGCTTCACAAGTCACCTCACAACCACCACCACCAGCAGCAGCCAACACCCTAGCACTGCCCGCCAAGGCACACAGGCACAAGTGACCTCACAATGCTGCCTCCAGCTCTGGCCTCGCACACCCTGGGCCACAAGGCACCAGCCACAGCACCAATGGCCACACCAAAAGGCACCTCCCAAGGACAAACAGCACCTTCCCACACTGACACATGCCTGCGACGGCCTCACGCAGCACTCACCTCACAGCTGCCAAGAGCAGCCAGGAAACCAGCACTGGCCTAGCGCGTGCTGCTTCACAAGTGACCTCACAACCACCACCACCAGCAGCAGCCAACACCCTAGCACTGCCCGCCAAGGCACACAGGCACAAGTGACCTCACAATGCTGCCTCCAGCTCTGGCCTCTCACACCCTGGGCCACAAGGCACCAACCACGGCACCAATGGCCACACCAAAAGGCACCTCCCAAGGACAAACAGCACCTTCCCACACTGACACATGCCTGCCAGGGCCTCACGCAGCACTCACCTCACAGCTGCCAAGAGCAGCCAGGCAACCAGCACTGGCCTAGCACGCACTGCTTCACAAGTCACCTCACAACCACCACCACCAGCAGCAGCCAACACCCTAGCACTGCCCGACAAGGCACACAGGCACAAGTGACCTCACAATGCTGCCTCCAGCTCTGGCCTCGCACACCCTGGGCCACAAGGCACCAGCCACAGCACCAATGGCCACACCAAAAGGCACCTCCCAAGCACAAACAGCACCTTCCCACACTGACACATGCCTGCCAGGGCCTCACGCAGCACTCACCTCACAGCTGCCAAGAGCAGCCAGGCAACCAGCACTGGCCTAGCGCGCACTGCTTCACAAGTCACCTCACAACCACCACCACCAGCAGCAGCCAACACCCTAGCACTGCCCGCCAAGGCACACAGGCACAAGTGACCTCACAATGCTGCCTCCAGCTCTGGCCTCGCACACCCTGGGCCACAAGGCACCAGCCACAGCACCAATGGCCACAAAAAAAGGCACCTCCCAAGGACAAACAGCACCTTCCCACACTGACACATGCCTGCCAGGGCCTCACGCAGCACTCACCTCACAGCTGCCAAGAGCAGCCAGGCAACCAGCACTGGCCTAGCACGCACTGCTTCACAAGTCACCTCACAACCACCACCACCAGCAGCAGCCAACACCCTAGCACTGCCCGCCAAGGCACACAGGCACAAGTGACCTCACAATGCTGCCTCCAGCTCTGGCCTCGCACACCCTGGGACACAAGGCACCAGCCACGGCACCAATGGCCACACCAAAAGGCACCTCCCAAGGACAAACAGCACCTTCCCACACTGACACATGCCTGCGATGGTCTCACGCAGCACTCACCTCACAGCTGCCAAGAGCAGCCAGGCAACCAGCACTGGCCTAGCGCGCACTGCTTCACAAGTCACCTCACAACCACCACCACCAGCAGCAGCCAACACCCTAGCAGTGCCCGCCAAGGCACACAGGCACAAGTGACCTCACAATGCTGCCTCCAGCTCTGGCCTCGCACACCCTGGGCCACAAGGCACCAGCCACGGCACCAATGGCCACACCAAAAGGCACCTCCCAAGCACAAACAGCACCTTCCCACACTGACACATGCCTGCCAGGGCCTCACGCAGCACTCACCTCACAGCTGCCAAGAGCAGCCAGGCAACCAGCACTGGCCTAGCGCGTGCTGCTTCACAAGTGACCTCACAACCACCACCACCAGCAGCAGCCAACACCCTAGCACTGCCCGCCAAGGCACACAGGCACAAGTGACCTCACAATGCTGCCTCCAGCTCTGGCCTTGCACACCCTGGGCCACAAGGCACCAGCCACGGCACCAATGGCCACACCAAAAGGCACCTCCCAAGGACAAACAGCACCTTCCCACACTGACACATGCCTGCCAGGGCCTCACGCAGCACTCACCTCACAGCTGCCAAGAGCAGCCAGGCAACCAGCACTGGCCTAGCGCGCACTGCTTCACAAGTCACCTCACAACCACCACCACCAGCAGCAGCCAACACCCTAGCAGTGCCCGCCAAGGCACACAGGCACAAGTGACCTCACAATGCTGCCTCCAGCTCTGGCCTCGCACACCCTGGGCCACAAGGCACCAGCCACGGCACCAATGGCCACACCAAAAGGCACCTCCCAAGGACAAACAGCACCTTCCCACACTGACACATGCCTGCCAGGGCCTCACGCAGCACTCACCTCACAGCTGCCAAGAGCAGCCAGGCAACCAGCACTGGCCTAGCACGCACTGCTTCACAAGTCACCTCACAACCACCACCACCAGCAGCAGCCAACACCCTAGCACTGCCCGCCAAGGCACACAGGCACAAGTGACCTCACAATGCTGCCTCCAGCTCTGGCCTCGCACACCCTGGGCCACAAGGCACCAGCCACAGCACCAATGGCCACACCAAAAGGCACCTCCCAAGGACAAACAGCACCTTCCCACACTGACACATGCCTGCCAGGGCCTCACGCAGCACTCACCTCACAGCTGCCAAGAGCAGCCAGGCAACCAGCACTGGCCTAGCACGCACTGCTTCACAAGTCACCTCACAACCACCACCACCAGCAGCAGCCAACACCCTAGCACTGCCCGATAAGGCACACAGGCACAAGCGACCTCACAATGCTGCCTCCAGCTCTGGCCTCGCACACCCTGGGACACAAGGCACCAGCCACGGCACCAATGGCCACACCAAAAGGCACCTCCCAAGGACAAACAGCACCTTCCCACACTGACACATGCCTGCCAGGGACTCACGCAGCACTCACCTCACAGCTGCCAAGAGCAGCCAGGCAACCAGCACTGGCCTAGCACGCACTGCTTCACAAGTCACCTCACAACCACCACCACCAGCAGCAGCCAACACCCTAGCACTGCCCGCCAAGGCACACAGGCACAAGTGACCTCACAATGCTGCCTCCAGCTCTGGCCTCGCACACCCTGGGACACAAGGCACCAGCCACGGCACCAATGGCCGCACCAAAAGGCACCTCCCAAGGACAAACAGCACCTTCCCACACTGACACATGCCTGCCAGGGCCTCACGCAGCACTCACCTCACAGCTGCCAAGAGCAGCCAGGCAACCAGCACTGGCCTAGCACGCACTGCTTCACAAGTCACCTCACAACCACCACCACCAGCAGCAGCCAACACCCTAGCACTGCCCGCCAAGGCACACAGGCACAAGTGACCTCACAATGCTGCCTCCAGCTCTGGCCTCGCACACCCTGGGCCACAAGGCACCAGCCATGGCACCAATGGCCACACCAAAAGGCACCTCCCAAGGACAAACAGCACCTTCCCACACTGACACATGCCTGCCAGGGCCTCACGCAGCACTCACCTCACAGCTGCCAAGAGCAGCCAGGCAACCAGCACTGGCCTAGCACGCACTGCTTCACAAGTCACCTCACAACCACCACCACCAGCAGCAGCCAACACCCTAGCACTGCCCGCCAAGGCACACAGGCACAAGTGACCTCACAATGCTGCCTCCAGCTCTGGCCTCGCACACCCTGGGCCACAAGGCACCAGCCACAGCACCAATGGCCACACCAAAAGGCACCTCCCAAGGACAAACAGCACCTTCCCACACTGACACATGCCTGCGACGGCCTCACGCAGCACTCACCTCACAGCTGCCAAGAGCAGCCAGGAAACCAGCACTGGCCTAGCGCGTGCTGCTTCACAAGTGACCTCACAACCACCACCACCAGCAGCAGCCAACACCCTAGCACTGCCCGCCAAGGCACACAGGCACAAGTGACCTCACAATGCTGCCTCCAGCTCTGGCCTCTCACACCCTGGGCCACAAGGCACCAACCACGGCACCAATGGCCACACCAAAAGGCACCTCCCAAGGACAAACAGCACCTTCCCACACTGACACATGCCTGCCAGGGCCTCACGCAGCACTCACCTCACAGCTGCCAAGAGCAGCCAGGCAACCAGCACTGGCCTAGCACGCACTGCTTCACAAGTCACCTCACAACCACCACCACCAGCAGCAGCCAACACCCTAGCACTGCCCGACAAGGCACACAGGCACAAGTGACCTCACAATGCTGCCTCCAGCTCTGGCCTCGCACACCCTGGGCCACAAGGCACCAGCCACAGCACCAATGGCCACACCAAAAGGCACCTCCCAAGCACAAACAGCACCTTCCCACACTGACACATGCCTGCCAGGGCCTCACGCAGCACTCACCTCACAGCTGCCAAGAGCAGCCAGGCAACCAGCACTGGCCTAGCGCGCACTGCTTCACAAGTCACCTCACAACCACCACCACCAGCAGCAGCCAACACCCTAGCACTGCCCGCCAAGGCACACAGGCACAAGTGACCTCACAATGCTGCCTCCAGCTCTGGCCTCGCACACCCTGGGCCACAAGGCACCAGCCACAGCACCAATGGCCACAAAAAAAGGCACCTCCCAAGGACAAACAGCACCTTCCCACACTGACACATGCCTGCCAGGGCCTCACGCAGCACTCACCTCACAGCTGCCAAGAGCAGCCAGGCAACCAGCACTGGCCTAGCACGCACTGCTTCACAAGTCACCTCACAACCACCACCACCAGCAGCAGCCAACACCCTAGCACTGCCCGCCAAGGCACACAGGCACAAGTGACCTCACAATGCTGCCTCCAGCTCTGGCCTCGCACACCCTGGGACACAAGGCACCAGCCACGGCACCAATGGCCACACCAAAAGGCACCTCCCAAGGACAAACAGCACCTTCCCACACTGACACATGCCTGCGATGGTCTCACGCAGCACTCACCTCACAGCTGCCAAGAGCAGCCAGGCAACCAGCACTGGCCTAGCGCGCACTGCTTCACAAGTCACCTCACAACCACCACCACCAGCAGCAGCCAACACCCTAGCACTGCCCGCCAAGGCACACAGGCACAAGTGACCTCACAATGCTGCCTCCAGCTCTGGCCTCGCACACCCTGGGACACAAGGCACCAGCCACAGCACCAATGGCCACACCAAAAGGCACCTCCCAAGGACAAACAGCACCTTCCCACACTGACACATGCCTGCGATGGTCTCACGCAGCACTCACCTCACAGCTGCCAAGAGCAGCCAGGCAACCAGCACTGGCCTAGCGCGCACTGCTTCACAAGTCACCTCACAACCACCACCACCAGCAGCAGCCAACACCCTAGCACTGCCCGCCAAGGCACACAGGCACAAGTGACCTCACAATGCTGCCTCCAGCTCTGGCCTCGCACACCCTGGGCCACAAGGCACCAGCCACGGCACCAATGGCCACAACAAAAGGCACCTCCCAAGGACAAACAGCACCTTCCCACACTGACACATGCCTGCCAGGGCCTCACGCAGCACTCACCTCACAGCTGCCAAGAGCAGCCAGGCAACCAGCACTGGCCTAGCACGCACTGCTTCACAAGTCACCTCACAACCACCACCAGCAGCAGCAGCCAACACCCTAGCACTGCCCACCAAGGCACACAGGCACAAGTGACCTCACAATGCTGCCTCCAGCTCTGGCCTCGCACACCCTGGGACACAAGGCACCAGCCACGGCACCAATGGCCACACCAAAAGGCACCTCCCAAGGACAAACAGCACCTTCCCACACTGACACATGCCTGCCAGGGACTCACGCAGCACTCACCTCACAGCTGCCAAGAGCAGCCAGGCAACCAGCACTGGCCTAGCACGCACTGCTTCACAAGTCACCTCACAACCACCACCACCAGCAGCAGCCAACACCCTAGCACTGCCCGCCAAGGCACACAGGCACAAGTGACCTCACAATGCTGCCTCCAGCTCTGGCCTCGCACACCCTGGGACACAAGGCACCAGCCACGGCACCAATGGCCACACCAAAAGGCACCTCCCAAGGACAAACAGCACCTTCCCACACTGACACATGCCTGCCAGGGCCTCACGCAGCACTCACCTCACAGCTGCCAAGAGCAGCCAGGCAACCAGCACTGGCCTAGCACGCACTGCTTCACAAGTCACCTCACAACCACCACCACCAGCAGCAGCCAACACCCTAGCACTGCCCGCCAAGGCACACAGGCACAAGTGACCTCACAATGCTGCCTCCAGCTCTGGCCTCGCACACCCTGGGACACAAGGCACCAGCCACGGCACCAATGGCCACACCAAAAGGCACCTCCCAAGGACAAACAGCACCTTCCCACACTGACACATGCCTGCCAGGGCCTCACGCAGCACTCACCTCACAGCTGCCAAGAGCAGCCAGGCAACCAGCACTGGCCTAGCACGCACTGCTTCACAAGTCACCTCACAACCACCACCACCAGCAGCAGCCAACACCCTAGCACTGCCCGCCAAGGCACACAGGCACAAGTGACCTCACAATGCTGCCTCCAGCTCTGGCCTCGCACACCCTGGGCCACAAGGCACCAGCCACAGCACCAATGGCCACACCAAAAGGCACCTCCCAAGGACAAACAGCACCTTCCCACACTGACACATGCCTGCGACGGCCTCACGCAGCACTCACCTCACAGCTGCCAAGAGCAGCCAGGAAACCAGCACTGGCCTAGCGCGTGCTGCTTCACAAGTGACCTCACAACCACCACCACCAGCAGCATCCAACACCCTAGCACTGCCCGCCAAGGCACACAGGCACAAGTGACCTCACAATGCTGCCTCCAGCTCTGGCCTCTCACACCCTGGGCCACAAGGCACCAACCACGGCACCAATGGCCACACCAAAAGGCACCTCCCAAGGACAAACAGCACCTTCCCACACTGACACATGCCTGCCAGGGCCTCACGCAGCACTCACCTCACAGCTGCCAAGAGCAGCCAGGCAACCAGCACTGGCCTAGCACGCACTGCTTCACAAGTCACCTCACAACCACCACCACCAGCAGCAGCCAACACCCTAGCACTGCCCGACAAGGCACACAGGCACAAGTGACCTCACAATGCTGCCTCCAGCTCTGGCCTCGCACACCCTGGGACACAAGGCACCAGCCACAGCACCAATGGCCACACCAAAAGGCACCTCCCAAGCACAAACAGCACCTTCCCACACTGACACATGCCTGCCAGGGCCTCACGCAGCACTCACCTCACAGCTGCCAAGAGCAGCCAGGCAACCAGCACTGGCCTAGCACGCACTGCTTCACAAGTCACCTCACAACCACCACCACCAGCAGCAGCCAACACCCTAGCACTGCCCAAAAAGGCACAGAGGCACAAGTGACCTCACAATGCTGCCTCCAGCTCTGGCCTCTCACACCCTGGGCCACAAGGCACCAGCCACGGCACCAATGGCCACACCAAAAGGAACCTCCCAAGGATAAACAGCACCGTCCCACACTGACACATGCCTGCCAGGGCCTCACGCAGCACTCACCTCACAGCTGCCAAGAGCAGCCAGGCAACCAGCACTGGCCTAGCGCGCACTGCTTCACAAGTCACCTCACAACCACCACCACCAGCAGCAGCCAACACCCTAGCACTGCCCGCCAAGGCACACAGGCACAAGTGACCTCACAATGCTGCCTCCAGCTCTGGCCTCGCACACCCTGGGCCACAAGGCACCAGCCACGGCACCAATGGCCACACCAAAAGGCACCTCCCAAGGACAAACAGCACCTTCCCACACTGACACATGCCTGCCAGGGCCTCACGCAGCACTCACCACACAGCTGCCAAGAGCAGCCAGGCAACCAGCACTGGCCTAGCGCGCACTGCTTCACAAGTCACCTCACAACCACCACCACCAGCAGCAGCCGACACCCTAGCACTGCCCGCCAAGGCACACAAGCACAAGTGACCTCACAATGCTGCCTCCAGCTCTGGCCTCGCACACCCTGGGCCACAAGGCACCAGCCACGGCACCAATGGCCACACCAAAAGGCACCTCCCAAGGACAAACAGCACCTTCCCACACTGACACATGCCTGCCAGGGCCTCACGCAGCACTCACCTCACAGCTGCCAAGAGCAGCCAGGCAACCAGCACTGGCCTAGCACGCACTGCTTCACAAGTCACCTCACAACCACCACCACCAGCAGCAGCCAACACCCTAGCACTGCCCGCCAAGGCACACAGGCACAAGTGACCTCACAATGCTGCCTCCAGCTCTGGCCTCGCACACCCTGGGCCACAAGGCACCAGCCACAGCACCAATGGCCACACCAAAAGGCACCTCCCAAGCACAAACAGCACCTTCCCACACTGACACATGCCTGCCAGGGCCTCACGCAGCACTCACCTCACAGCTGCCAAGAGCAGCCAGGCAACCAGCACTGGCCTAGCGCGCACTGCTTCACAAGTCACCTCACAACCACCACCACCAGCAGCAGCCAACACCCTAGCACTGCCCGCCAAGGCACACAGGCACAAGTGACCTCACAATGCTGCCTCCAGCTCTGGCCTCTCACACCCTGGGACACAAGGCACCAGCCACAGCACCAATGGCCACACCAAAAGGCACCTCCCAAGGACAAACAGCACCTTCCCACACTGACACATGCCTGCGATGGTCTCACGCAGCACTCACCTCACAGCTGCCAAGAGCAGCCAGGCAACCAGCACTGGCCTAGCGCGCACTGCTTCACAAGTCACCTCACAACCACCACCACCAGCAGCAGCCAACACCCTAGCACTGCCCGCCAAGGCACACAGGCACAAGTGACCTCACAATGCTGCCTCCAGCTCTGGCCTCGCACACCCTGGGCCACAAGGCACCAGCCACGGCACCAATGGCCACACCAAAAGGCACCTCCCAAGGACAAACAGCACCTTCCCACACTGACACATGCCTGCGATGGTCTCACGCAGCACTCACCTCACAGCTGCCAAGAGCAGCCAGGCAACCAGCACTGGCCTAGCACGCACTGCTTCACAAGTCACCTCACAACCACCACCACCAGCAGCAGCCAACACCCTAGCACTGCCCGCCAAGGCACACAGGCACAAGTGACCTCACAATGCTGCCTCCAGCTCTGGCCTTGCACACCCATGGACACAAGGCACCAGCCACGGCACCAATGGCCACACCAAAAGGCACCTCCCAAGGACAAACAGCACCTTCCCACACTGACACATGCCTGCCAGGGCCTCACGCAGCACTCACCTCACAGCTGCCAAGAGCAGCCAGGCAACCAGCACTGCCCTAGCACGCACTGCTTCACAAGTCACCTCACAACCACCACCACCAGCAGCAGCCAACACCCTAGCAGTGCCTGCCAAGGCACACAGGCACAAGTGACCTCACAATGCTGCCTCCATCTCTGGCCTTGCACACCCTGGGCCACAAGACACCAGCCACGGCACCAATGGCCACACCAAAAGGCACCTCCCAAGCACAAACAGCACCTTCCCACACTGACACATGCCTGCCAGGGCCTCACGCAGCACTCACCTCACAGCTGCCAAGAGCAGCCAGGCAACCAGCACTGGCCTAGCGCGCACTGCTTCACAAGTCACCTCACAACCACCACCAGCAGCAGCAGCCAACACCCTAGCACTGCCCGCCAAGGCACAGAGGCACAAGTGACCTCACAATGCTGCCTCCAGCTCTGGCCTCGCACACCCTGGGCCACAAGGCACCAGCCACGGCACCAATGGCCACACCAAAAGGCACCTCCCAAGGACAAACAGCACCTTCCCACACTGACACATGCCTGCCAGGGCCTCACGCAGCACTCACCTCACAGCTGCCAAGAGCAGCCAGGCAACCAGCACTGGCCTAGCGCGCACTGCTTCACAAGTCACCTCACAACCACCACCACCAGCAGCAGCCAACACCCTAGCACTGCCCGCCAAGGCACACAGGCACAAGTGACCTCACAATGCTGCCTCCAGCTCTGGCCTCGCACACCCTGGGCCACAAGGCACCAGCCACGGCACCAATGGCCACACCAAAAGGCACCTCCCAAGGACAAACAGCACCTTCCCACACTGACACATGCCTGCGATGGTCTCACGCAGCACTCACCTCACAGCTGCCAAGAGCAGCCAGGCAACCAGCACTGGCCTAGCACGCACTGCTTCACAAGTCACCTCACAACCACCACCACCAGCAGCAGCCAACACCCTAGCACTGCCCGCCAAGGCACACAGGCACAAGTGACCTCACAATGCTGCCTCCAGCTCTGGCCTTGCACACCCATGGACACAAGGCACCAGCCACGGCACCAATGGCCACACCAAAAGGCACCTCCCAAGGACAAACAGCACCTTCCCACACTGACACATGCCTGCCAGGGCCTCACGCAGCACTCACCTCACAGCTGCCAAGAGCAGCCAGGCAACCAGCACTGCCCTAGCACGCACTGCTTCACAAGTCACCTCACAACCACCACCACCAGCAGCAGCCAACACCCTAGCAGTGCCTGCCAAGGCACACAGGCACAAGTGACCTCACAATGCTGCCTCCATCTCTGGCCTTGCACACCCTGGGCCACAAGACACCAGCCACGGCACCAATGGCCACACCAAAAGGCACCTCCCAAGCACAAACAGCACCTTCCCACACTGACACATGCCTGCCAGGGCCTCACGCAGCACTCACCTCACAGCTGCCAAGAGCAGCCAGGCAACCAGCACTGGCCTAGCGCGCACTGCTTCACAAGTCACCTCACAACCACCACCAGCAGCAGCAGCCAACACCCTAGCACTGCCCGCCAAGGCACAGAGGCACAAGTGACCTCACAATGCTGCCTCCAGCTCTGGCCTCGCACACCCTGGGCCACAAGGCACCAGCCACGGCACCAATGGCCACACCAAAAGGCACCTCCCAAGGACAAACAGCACCTTCCCACACTGACACATGCCTGCCAGGGCCTCACGCAGCACTCACCTCACAGCTGCCAAGAGCAGCCAGGCAACCAGCACTGGCCTAGCACGCACTGCTTCACAAGTCACCTCACAACCACCACCACCAGCAGCAGCCAACACCCTAGCACTGCCCAACAAGGCACACAGGCACAAGTGACCTCACAATGCTGCCTCCAGCTCTGGCCTCGCACACCCTGGGCCACAAGGCACCAGCCACGGCACCAATGGCCACACCGAAAGGAACCTCCCAAGGACAAACAGCACCTTCCCACACTGACACATGCCTGCCAGGGCCTCACGCAGCACTCACCTCACAGCTGCCAAGAGCAGCCAGGCAACCAGCACTGGCCTAGCACGCACTGCTTCACAAGTCACCTCACAACCACCACCACCAGCAGCAGCCAACACCCTAGCACTGCCCGCCAAGGCACACAGGCACAAGTGACCTCACAATGCTGCCTCCAGCTCTGGCCTCGCACACCCTGGGCCACAAGGCACCAGCCACGGCACCAATGGCCACACCAAAAGGCACCTCCCAAGGACAAACAGCACCTTCCCACACTGACACATGCCTGCCAGGGCCTCACGCAGCACTCACCTCACAGCTGCCAAGAGCAGCCAGGCAACCAGCACTGGCCTAGCACGCACTGCTTCACAAGTCACCTCACAACCACCACCACCAGCAGCAGCCAACACCCTAGCACTGCCCGCCAAGGCACACAGGCACAAGTGACCTCACAATGCTGCCTCCAGCTCTGGCCTCGCACACCCTGGGACACAAGGCACCAGCCACGGCACCAATGGCCACACCAAAAGGCACCTCCCAAGGACAAACAGCACCTTCCCACACTGACACATGCCTGCCAGGGCCTCACGCAGCACTCACCTCACAGCTGCCAAGAGCAGCCAGGCAACCAGCACTGGCCTAGCACGCACTGCTTCACAAGTCACCTCACAACCACCACCACCAGCAGCAGCCAACACCCTAGCACTGCCCGCCAAGGCACACAGGCACAAGTGACCTCACAATGCTGCCTCCAGCTCTGGCCTCGCACACCCTGGGCCACAAGGCACCAGCCACAGCACCAATGGCCACACCAAAAGGCACCTCCCAAGCACAAACAGCACCTTCCCACACTGACACATGCCTGCCAGGGCCTCACGCAGCACTCACCTCACAGCTGCCAAGAGCAGCCAGGCAACCAGCACTGGCCTAGCGCGCACTGCTTCACAAGTCACCTCACAACCACCACCACCAGCAGCAGCCAACACCCTAGCACTGCCCGCCAAGGCACACAGGCACAAGTGACCTCACAATGCTGCCTCCAGCTCTGGCCTCGCACACCCTGGGCCACAAGGCACCAGCCACGGCACCAATGGCCACACCAAAAGGCACCTCCCAAGGACAAACAGCACCTTCCCACACTGACACATGCCTGCGATGGTCTCACGCAGCACTCACCTCACAGCTGCCAAGAGCAGCCAGGCAACCAGCACTGGCCTAGCACGCACTGCTTCACAAGTCACCTCACAACCACCACCACCAGCAGCAGCCAACACCCTAGCACTGCCCGCCAAGGCACACAGGCACAAGTGACCTCACAATGCTGCCTCCAGCTCTGGCCTTGCACACCCATGGACACAAGGCACCAGCCACGGCACCAATGGCCACACCAAAAGGCACCTCCCAAGGACAAACAGCACCTTCCCACACTGACACATGCCTGCCAGGGCCTCACGCAGCACTCACCTCACAGCTGCCAAGAGCAGCCAGGCAACCAGCACTGCCCTAGCACGCACTGCTTCACAAGTCACCTCACAACCACCACCACCAGCAGCAGCCAACACCCTAGCAGTGCCTGCCAAGGCACACAGGCACAAGTGACCTCACAATGCTGCCTCCATCTCTGGCCTTGCACACCCTGGGCCACAAGACACCAGCCACGGCACCAATGGCCACACCAAAAGGCACCTCCCAAGCACAAACAGCACCTTCCCACACTGACACATGCCTGCCAGGGCCTCACGCAGCACTCACCTCACAGCTGCCAAGAGCAGCCAGGCAACCAGCACTGGCCTAGCGCGCACTGCTTCACAAGTCACCTCACAACCACCACCAGCAGCAGCAGCCAACACCCTAGCACTGCCCGCCAAGGCACAGAGGCACAAGTGACCTCACAATGCTGCCTCCAGCTCTGGCCTCGCACACCCTGGGCCACAAGGCACCAGCCACGGCACCAATGGCCACACCAAAAGGCACCTCCCAAGGACAAACAGCACCTTCCCACACTGACACATGCCTGCCAGGGCCTCACGCAGCACTCACCTCACAGCTGCCAAGAGCAGCCAGGCAACCAGCACTGGCCTAGCACGCACTGCTTCACAAGTCACCTCACAACCACCACCACCAGCAGCAGCCAACACCCTAGCAGTGCCCGCCAAGGCACACAGGCACAAGTGACCTCACAATGCTGCCTCCAGCTCTGGCCTCGCACACCCTGGGCCACAAGGCACCAGCCACGGCACCAATGGCCACACCAAAAGGCACCTCCCAAGCACAAACAGCACCTTCCCACACTGACACATGCCTGCCAGGGCCTCACGCAGCACTCACCTCACAGCTGCCAAGAGCAGCCAGGCAACCAGCACTGGCCTAGCACGCACTGCTTCACAAGTCACCTCACAACCACCACCAGCAGCAGCAGCCAACACCCTAGCACTGCCCGCCAAGGCACAGAGGCACAAGTGACCTCACAATGCTGCCTCCAGCTCTGGCCTCGCACACCCTGGGCCACAAGGCACCAGCCACAGCACCAATGGCCACACCAAAAGGCACCTCCCAAGCACAAACAGCACCTTCCCACACTGACACATGCCTGCCAGGGCCTCATGCAGCACTCACCTCACAGCTGCCAAGAGCAGCCAGGCAACCAGCACTGGCCTAGCGCGCACTGCTTCACAAGTCACCTCACAACCACCACCACCAGCAGCAGCCAACACCCTAGCACTGCCCGCCAAGGCACACAGGCACAAATGACCTCACAATGCTGCCTCCAGCTCTGGCCTCGCACACCCTGGGCCACAAGGCACCAGCCACGGCACCAATGGCCACACCAAAAGGCACCTCCCAAGGACAAACAGCACCTTCCCACACTGACACATGCCTGCGATGGTCTCACGCAGCACTCACCTCACAGCTGCCAAGAGCAGCCAGGCAACCAGCACTGGCCTAGCACGCACTGCTTCACAAGTCACCTCACAACCACCACCACCAGCAGCAGCCAACACCCTAGCAGTGCCCGCCAAGGCACACAGGCACAAGTGACCTCACAATGCTGCCTCCATCTCTGGCCTCGCACACCCTGGGCCACAAGACACCAGCCACGGCACCAATGGCCACACCAAAAGGCACCTCCCAAGCACAAACAGCACCTTCCCACACTGACACATGCCTGCCAGGGCCTCACGCAGCACTCACCTCACAGCTGCCAAGAGCAGCCAGGCAACCAGCACTGGCCTAGCGCGCACTGCTTCACAAGTCACCTCACAACCACCACCACCAGCAGCAGCCAACACCCTAGCACTGCCCGCCAAGGCACACAGGCACAAGTGACCTCACAATGCTGCCTCCAGCTCTGGCCTCGCACACCCTGGGCCACAAGGCACCAGCCACAGCACCAATGGCCACACCAAAAGGCACCTCCCAAGGACAAACAGCACCTTCCCACACTGACACATGCCTGCCAGGGCCTCACGCAGCACTCACCTCACAGCTGCCAAGAGCAGCCAGGCAACCAGCACTGGCCTAGCACGCACTGCTTCACAAGTCACCTCACAACCACCACCAGCAGCAGCAGCCAACACCCTAGCACTGCCCGCCAAGGCACACAGGCACAAGTGACCTCACAATGCTGCCTCCAGCTCTGGCCTCGCACACCCTGGGACACAAGGCACCAGCCACGGCACCAATGGCCACACCAAAAGGCACCTCCCAAGGACAAACAGCACCTTCCCACACTGACACATGCCTGCCAGGGACTCACGCAGCACTCACCTCACAGCTGCCAAGAGCAGCCAGGCAACCAGCACTGGCCTAGCACGCACTGCTTCACAAGTCACCTCACAACCACCACCACCAGCAGCAGCCAACACCCTAGCACTGCCCGCCAAGGCACACAGGCACAAGTGACCTCACAATGCTGCCTCCAGCTCTGGCCTCGCACACCCTGGGACACAAGGCACCAGCCACGGCACCAATGGCCACACCAAAAGGCACCTCCCAAGGACAAACAGCACCTTCCCACACTGACACATGCCTGCCAGGGCCTCACGCAGCACTCACCTCACAGCTGCCAAGAGCAGCCAGGCAACCAGCACTGGCCTAGCACGCACTGCTTCACAAGTCACCTCACAACCACCACCACCAGCAGCAGCCAACACCCTAGCACTGCCCGCCAAGGCACACAGGCACAAGTGACCTCACAATGCTGCCTCCAGCTCTGGCCTCGCACACCCTGGGCCACAAGGCACCAGCCACGGCACCAATGGCCACACCAAAAGGCACCTCCCAAGGACAAACAGCACCTTCCCACACTGACACATGCCTGCCAGGGCCTCACGCAGCACTCACCTCACAGCTGCCAAGAGCAGCCAGGCAACCAGCACTGGCCTAGCGCGCACTGCTTCACAAGTCACCTCACAACCACCACCACCAGCAGCAGCCAACACCCTAGCACTGCCCGCCAAGGCACACAGGCACAAGTGACCTCACAATGCTGCCTCCAGCTCTGGCCTCGCACACCCTGGGCCACAAGGCACCAGCCACAGCACCAATGGCCACACCAAAAGGCACCTCCCAAGGACAAACAGCACCTTCCCACACTGACACATGCCTGCGACGGCCTCACGCAGCACTCACCTCACAGCTGCCAAGAGCAGCCAGGCAACCAGCACTGGCCTAGCGTGTGCTGCTTCACAAGTGACCTCACAACCACCACCACCAGCAGCATCCAACACCCTAGCACTGCCCGCCAAGGCACACAGGCACAAGTGACCTCACAATGCTGCCTCCAGCTCTGGCCTCTCACACCCTGGGCCACAAGGCACCAACCACGGCACCAATGGCCACACCAAAAGGCACCTCCCAAGGACAAACAGCACCTTCCCACACTGACACATGCCTGCCAGGGCCTCACGCAGCACTCACCTCACAGCTGCCAAGAGCAGCCAGGCAACCAGCACTGGCCTAGCACGCACTGCTTCACAAGTCACCTCACAACCACCACCACCAGCAGCAGCCAACACCCTAGCACTGCCCGACAAGGCACACAGGCACAAGTGACCTCACAATGCTGCCTCCAGCTCTGGCCTCGCACACCCTGGGCCACAAGGCACCAGCCACAGCACCAATGGCCACACCAAAAGGCACCTCCCAAGCACAAACAGCACCTTCCCACACTGACACATGCCTGCCAGGGCCTCACGCAGCACTCACCTCACAGCTGCCAAGAGCAGCCAGGCAACCAGCACTGGCCTAGCACGCACTGCTTCACAAGTCACCTCACAACCACCACCACCAGCAGCAGCCAACACCCTAGCACTGCCCAAAAAGGCACAGAGGCACAAGTGACCTCACAATGCTGCCTCCAGCTCTGGCCTCGCACACCCTGGGCCACAAGGCACCAGCCACGGCACCAATGGCCACACCAAAAGGAACCTCCCAAGGATAAACAGCACCGTCCCACACTGACACATGCCTGCCAGGGCCTCACGCAGCACTCACCTCACAGCTGCCAAGAGCAGCCAGGCAACCAGCACTGGCCTAGCGCGCACTGCTTCACAAGTCACCTCACAACCACCACCACCAGCAGCAGCCAACACCCTAGCACTGCCCGCCAAGGCACACAGGCACAAGTGACCTCACAATGCTGCCTCCAGCTCTGGCCTCGCACACCCTGGGCCACAAGGCACCAGCCACAGCACCAATGGCCACACCAAAAGGCACCTCCCAAGGACAAACAGCACCTTCCCACACTGACACATGCCTGCGACGGCCTCACGCAGCACTCACCTCACAGCTGCCAAGAGCAGCCAGGAAACCAGCACTGGCCTAGCGCGTGCTGCTTCACAAGTGACCTCACAACCACCACCACCAGCAGCATCCAACACCCTAGCACTGCCCGCCAAGGCACACAGGCACAAGTGACCTCACAATGCTGCCTCCAGCTCTGGCCTCTCACACCCTGGGCCACAAGGCACCAACCACGGCACCAATGGCCACACCAAAAGGCACCTCCCAAGGACAAACAGCACCTTCCCACACTGACACATGCCTGCCAGGGCCTCACGCAGCACTCACCTCACAGCTGCCAAGAGCAGCCAGGCAACCAGCACTGGCCTAGCACGCACTGCTTCACAAGTCACCTCACAACCACCACCACCAGCAGCAGCCAACACCCTAGCACTGCCCGACAAGGCACACAGGCACAAGTGACCTCACAATGCTGCCTCCAGCTCTGGCCTCGCACACCCTGGGCCACAAGGCACCAGCCACAGCACCAATGGCCACACCAAAAGGCACCTCCCAAGCACAAACAGCACCTTCCCACACTGACACATGCCTGCCAGGGCCTCACGCAGCACTCACCTCACAGCTGCCAAGAGCAGCCAGGCAACCAGCACTGGCCTAGCACGCACTGCTTCACAAGTCACCTCACAACCACCACCACCAGCAGCAGCCAACACCCTAGCACTGCCCAAAAAGGCACAGAGGCACAAGTGACCTCACAATGCTGCCTCCAGCTCTGGCCTCTCACACCCTGGGCCACAAGGCACCAGCCACGGCACCAATGGCCACACCAAAAGGAACCTCCCAAGGATAAACAGCACCGTCCCACACTGACACATGCCTGCCAGGGCCTCACGCAGCACTCACCTCACAGCTGCCAAGAGCAGCCAGGCAACCAGCACTGGCCTAGCGCGCACTGCTTCACAAGTCACCTCACAACCACCACCACCAGCAGCAGCCAACACCCTAGCACTGCCCGCCAAGGCACACAGGCACAAGTGACCTCACAATGCTGCCTCCAGCTCTGGCCTCGCACACCCTGGGCCACAAGGCACCAGCCACGGCACCAATGGCCACACCAAAAGGCACCTCCCAAGGACAAACAGCACCTTCCCACACTGACACATGCCTGCCAGGGCCTCACGCAGCACTCACCTCACAGCTGCCAAGAGCAGCCAGGCAACCAGCACTGGCCTAGCACGCACTGCTTCACAAGTCACCTCACAACCACCACCACCAGCAGCAGCCAACACCCTAGCACTGCCCGCCAAGGCACACAGGCACAAGTGACCTCACAATGCTGCCTCCAGCTCTGGCCTCGCACACCCTGGGCCACAAGGCACCAGCCACAGCACCAATGGCCACACCAAAAGGCACCTCCCAAGGACAAACAGCACCTTCCCACACTGACACATGCCTGCCAGGGCCTCACGCAGCACTCACCTCACAGCTGCCAAGAGCAGCCAGGCAACCAGCACTGGCCTAGCGCGCACTGCTTCACAAGTCACCTCACAACCACCACCACCAGCAGCAGCCAACACCCTAGCACTGCCCGCCAAGGCACACAGGCACAAGTGACCTCACAATGCTGCCTCCAGCTCTGGCCTTGCACACCCTGGGCCACAAGGCACCAGCCACGGCACCAATGGCCACACCAAAAGGCACCTCCCAAGGACAAACAGCACCTTCCCACACTGACACATGCCTGCCAGGGCCTCACGCAGCACTCACCTCACAGCTGCCAAGAGCAGCCAGGCAACCAGCACTGGCCTAGCACGCACTGCTTCACAAGTCACCTCACAACCACCACCACCAGCAGCAGCCAACACCCTAGCAGTGCCCGCCAAGGCACACAGGCACAAGTGACCTCACAATGCTGCCTCCAGCTCTGGCCTCGCACACCCTGGGCCACAAGGCACCAGCCACGGCACCAATGGCCACACCAAAAGGCACCTCCCAAGCACAAACAGCACCTTCCCACACTGACACATGCCTGCCAGGGCCTCACGCAGCACTCACCTCACAGCTGCCAAGAGCAGCCAGGCAACCAGCACTGGCCTAGCACGCACTGCTTCACAAGTCACCTCACAACCACCACCACCAGCAGCAGCCAACACCCTAGCACTGCCCGCCAAGGCACACAGGCACAAGTGACCTCACAATGCTGCCTCCAGCTCTGGCCTCGCACACCCTGGGCCACAAGGCACCAGCCACGGCACCAATGGCCACACCAAAAGGCACCTCCCAAGCACAAACAGCACCTTCCCACACTGACACATGCCTGCCAGGGCCTCATGCAGCACTCACCTCACAGCTGCCAAGAGCAGCCAGGCAACCAGCACTGGCCTAGCGCGCACTGCTTCACAAGTCACCTCACAACCACCACCACCAGCAGCAGCCAACACCCTAGCACTGCCCGCCAAGGCACACAGGCACAAATGACCTCACAATGCTGCCTCCAGCTCTGGCCTCGCACACCCTGGGCCACAAGGCACCAGCCACGGCACCAATGGCCACACCAAAAGGCACCTCCCAAGGACAAACAGCACCTTCCCACACTGACACATGCCTGCGATGGTCTCACGCAGCACTCACCTCACAGCTGCCAAGAGCAGCCAGGCAACCAGCACTGGCCTAGCACGCACTGCTTCACAAGTCACCTCACAACCACCACCACCAGCAGCAGCCAACACCCTAGCAGTGCCCGCCAAGGCACACAGGCACAAGTGACCTCACAATGCTGCCTCCCGCTCTGGCCTCGCACACCCTGGGCCACAAGACACCAGCCACGGCACCAATGGCCACACCAAAAGGCACCTCCCAAGCACAAACAGCACCTTCCCACACTGACACATGCCTGCCAGGGCCTCACGCAGCACTCACCTCACAGCTGCCAAGAGCAGCCAGGCAACCAGCACTGGCCTAGCGCGCACTGCTTCACAAGTCACCTCACAACCACCACCACCAGCAGCAGCCAACACCCTAGCACTGCCCGCCAAGGCACACAGGCACAAGTGACCTCACAATGCTGCCTCCAGCTCTGGCCTCGCACACCCTGGGCCACAAGGCACCAGCCACAGCACCAATGGCCACACCAAAAGGCACCTCCCAAGGACAAACAGCACCTTCCCACACTGACACATGCCTGCCAGGGCCTCACGCAGCACTCACCTCACAGCTGCCAAGAGCAGCCAGGCAACCAGCACTGGCCTAGCACGCACTGCTTCACAAGTCACCTCACAACCACCACCAGCAGCAGCAGCCAACACCCTAGCACTGCCCGCCAAGGCACACAGGCACAAGTGACCTCACAATGCTGCCTCCAGCTCTGGCCTCGCACACCCTGGGCCACAAGGCACCAGCCACGGCACCAATGGCCACACCAAAAGGCACCTCCCAAGGACAAACAGCACCTTCCCACACTGACACATGCCTGCCAGGGCCTCACGCAGCACTCACCTCACAGCTGCCAAGAGCAGCCAGGCAACCAGCACTGGCCTAGCACGCACTGCTTCACAAGTCACCTCACAACCACCACCACCAGCAGCAGCCAACACCCTAGCACTGCCCGCCAAGGCACACAGGCACAAGTGACCTCACAATGCTGCCTCCAGCTCTGGCCTCGCACACCCTGGGACACAAGGCACCAGCCACGGCACCAATGGCCACACCAAAAGGCACCTCCCAAGGACAAACAGCACCTTCCCACACTGACACATGCCTGCCAGGGCCTCACGCAGCACTCACCTCACAGCTGCCAAGAGCAGCCAGGCAACCAGCACTGGCCTAGCACGCACTGCTTCACAAGTCACCTCACAACCACCACCACCAGCAGCAGCCAACACCCTAGCACTGCCCGCCAAGGCACACAGGCACAAGTGACCTCACAATGCTGCCTCCAGCTCTGGCCTCGCACACCCTGGGCCACAAGGCACCAGCCACGGCACCAATGGCCACACCAAAAGGCACCTCCCAAGGACAAACAGCACCTTCCCACACTGACACATGCCTGCCAGGGCCTCACGCAGCACTCACCTCACAGCTGCCAAGAGCAGCCAGGCAACCAGCACTGGCCTAGCGCGCACTGCTTCACAAGTCACCTCACAACCACCACCACCAGCAGCAGCCAACACCCTAGCACTGCCCGCCAAGGCACACAGGCACAAGTGACCTCACAATGCTGCCTCCAGCTCTGGCCTCGCACACCCTGGGCCACAAGGCACCAGCCACAGCACCAATGGCCACACCAAAAGGCACCTCCCAAGGACAAACAGCACCTTCCCACACTGACACATGCCTGCGACGGCCTCACGCAGCACTCACCTCACAGCTGCCAAGAGCAGCCAGGAAACCAGCACTGGCCTAGCGTGTGCTGCTTCACAAGTGACCTCACAACCACCACCACCAGCAGCATCCAACACCCTAGCACTGCCCGCCAAGGCACACAGGCACAAGTGACCTCACAATGCTGCCTCCAGCTCTGGCCTCTCACACCCTGGGCCACAAGGCACCAACCACGGCACCAATGGCCACACCAAAAGGCACCTCCCAAGGACAAACAGCACCTTCCCACACTGACACATGCCTGCCAGGGCCTCACGCAGCACTCACCTCACAGCTGCCAAGAGCAGCCAGGCAACCAGCACTGGCCTAGCACGCACTGCTTCACAAGTCACCTCACAACCACCACCACCAGCAGCAGCCAACACCCTAGCACTGCCCGACAAGGCACACAGGCACAAGTGACCTCACAATGCTGCCTCCAGCTCTGGCCTCGCACACCCTGGGCCACAAGGCACCAGCCACAGCACCAATGGCCACACCAAAGGCACCTCCCAAGCACAAACAGCACCTTCCCACACTGACACATGCCTGCCAGGGCCTCACGCAGCACTCACCTCACAGCTGCCAAGAGCAGCCAGGCAACCAGCACTGGCCTAGCGCGCACTGCTTCACAAGTCACCTCACAACCACCACCACCAGCAGCAGCCAACACCCTAGCACTGCCCGCCAAGGCACACAGGCACAAATGACCTCACAATGCTGCCTCCAGCTCTGGCCTCGCACACCCTGGGCCACAAGGCACCAGCCACGGCACCAATGGCCACACCAAAAGGCACCTCCCAAGGACAAACAGCACCTTCCCACACTGACACATGCCTGCCAGGGCCTCACGCAGCACTCACCTCACAGCTGCCAAGAGCAGCCAGGCAACCAGCACTGGCCTAGCATGCACTGCTTCACAAGTCACCTCACAACCACCACCACCAGCAGCAGCCAACACCCTAGCACTGCCCAAAAAGGCACAGAGGCACAAGTGACCTCACAATGCTGCCTCCAGCTCTGGCCTCTCACACCCTGGGCCACAAGGCACCAGCCACGGCACCAATGGCCACACCAAAAGGAACCTCCCAAGGATAAACAGCACCGTCCCACACTGACACATGCCTGCCAGGGCCTCACGCAGCACTCACCTCACAGCTGCCAAGAGCAGCCAGGCAACCAGCACTGGCCTAGCGCGCACTGCTTCACAAGTCACCTCACAACCACCACCACCAGCAGCAGCCAACACCCTAGCACTGCCCGCCAAGGCACACAGGCACAAGTGACCTCACAATGCTGCCTCCAGCTCTGGCCTCGCACACCCTGGGCCACAAGGCACCAGCCACGGCACCAATGGCCACACCAAAAGGCACCTCCCAAGGACAAACAGCACCTTCCCACACTGACACATGCCTGCCAGGGCCTCACGCAGCACTCACCTCACAGCTGCCAAGAGCAGCCAGGCAACCAGCACTGGCCTAGCACGCACTGCTTCACAAGTCACCTCACAACCACCACCACCAGCAGCAGCCAACACCCTAGCAGTGCCCGCCAAGGCACACAGGCACAAGTGACCTCACAATGCTGCCTCCAGCTCTGGCCTCGCACACCCTGGGCCACAAGGCACCAGCCACGGCACCAATGGCCACACCAAAAGGCACCTCCCAAGGACAAACAGCACCTTCCCACACTGACACATGCCTGCCAGGGCCTCACGCAGCACTCACCTCACAGCTGCCAAGAGCAGCCAGGCAACCAGCACTGGCCTAGCACGCACTGCTTCACAAGTCACCTCACAACCACCACCACCAGCAGCAGCCAACACCCTAGCACTGCCCGACAAGGCACACAGGCACAAGTGACCTCACAATGCTGCCTCCAGCTCTGGCCTCGCACACCCTGGGCCACAAGGCACCAGCCACGGCACCAATGGCCACACCAAAAGGCACCTCCCAAGGACAAACAGCACCTTCCCACACTGACACATGCCTGCCAGGGCCTCACGCAGCACTCACCTCACAGCTGCCAAGAGCAGCCAGGCAACCAGCACTGGCCTAGCACGCACTGCTTCACAAGTCACCTCACAACCACCACCACCAGCAGCAGCCAACACCCTAGCACTGCCCGCCAAGGCACACAGGCACAAGTGACCTCACAATGCTGCCTCCAGCTCTGGCCTCGCACACCCTGGGCCACAAGGCACCTGCCACAGCACCAATGGCCACACCAAAAGGCACCTCCCAAGCACAAACAGCACCTTCCCACACTGACACATGCCTGCCAGGGCCTCACGCAGCACTCACCTCACAGCTGCCAAGAGCAGCCAGGCAACCAGCACTGGCCTAGCGCGCACTGCTTCACAAGTCACCTCACAACCACCACCACCAGCAGCAGCCAACACCCTAGCACTGCCCGCCAAGGCACACAGGCACAAGTGACCTCACAATGCTGCCTCCAGCTCTGGCCTCGCACACCCTGGGACACAAGGCACCAGCCACAGCACCAATGGCCACACCAAAAGGCACCTCCCAAGGACAAACAGCACCTTCCCACACTGACACATGCCTGCGATGGTCTCACGCAGCACTCACCTCACAGCTGCCAAGAGCAGCCAGGCAACCAGCACTGGCCTAGCGCGCACTGCTTCACAAGTCACCTCACAACCACCACCACCAGCAGCAGCCAACACCCTAGCACTGCCCGCCAAGGCACACAGGCACAAGTGACCTCACAATGCTGCCTCCAGCTCTGGCCTCGCACACCCTGGGCCACAAGGCACCAGCCACGGCACCAATGGCCACACCAAAAGGCACCTCCCAAGGACAAACAGCACCTTCCCACACTGACACATGCCTGCGATGGTCTCACGCAGCACTCACCTCACAGCTGCCAAGAGCAGCCAGGCAACCAGCACTGGCCTAGCACGCACTGCTTCACAAGTCACCTCACAACCACCACCACCAGCAGCAGCCAACACCCTAGCACTGCCCGCCAAGGCACACAGGCACAAGTGACCTCACAATGCTGCCTCCAGCTCTGGCCTTGCACACCCATGGACACAAGGCACCAGCCACGGCACCAATGGCCACACCAAAAGGCACCTCCCAAGGACAAACAGCACCTTCCCACACTGACACATGCCTGCCAGGGCCTCACGCAGCACTCACCTCACAGCTGCCAAGAGCAGCCAGGCAACCAGCACTGCCCTAGCACGCACTGCTTCACAAGTCACCTCACAACCACCACCACCAGCAGCAGCCAACACCCTAGCAGTGCCCGCCAAGGCACACAGGCACAAGTGACCTCACAATGCTGCCTCCATCTCTGGCCTTGCACACCCTGGGCCACAAGACACCAGCCACGGCACCAATGGCCACACCAAAAGGCACCTCCCAAGCACAAACAGCACCTTCCCACACTGACACATGCCTGCCAGGGCCTCACGCAGCACTCACCTCACAGCTGCCAAGAGCAGCCAGGCAACCAGCACTGGCCTAGCGCGCACTGCTTCACAAGTCACCTCACAACCACCACCAGCAGCAGCAGCCAACACCCTAGCACTGCCCGCCAAGGCACAGAGGCACAAGTGACCTCACAATGCTGCCTCCAGCTCTGGCCTCGCACACCCTGGGCCACAAGGCACCAGCCACGGCACCAATGGCCACACCAAAAGGCACCTCCCAAGGACAAACAGCACCTTCCCACACTGACACATGCCTGCCAGGGCCTCACGCAGCACTCACCTCACAGCTGCCAAGAGCAGCCAGGCAACCAGCACTGGCCTAGCACGCACTGCTTCACAAGTCACCTCACAACCACCACCACCAGCAGCAGCCAACACCCTAGCACTGCCCAACAAGGCACACAGGCACAAGTGACCTCACAATGCTGCCTCCAGCTCTGGCCTCGCACACCCTGGGCCACAAGGCACCAGCCACGGCACCAATGGCCACACCGAAAGGAACCTCCCAAGGACAAACAGCACCTTCCCACACTGACACATGCCTGCCAGGGCCTCACGCAGCACTCACCTCACAGCTGCCAAGAGCAGCCAGGCAACCAGCACTGGCCTAGCACGCACTGCTTCACAAGTCACCTCACAACCACCACCACCAGCAGCAGCCAACACCCTAGCACTGCCCAACAAGGCACACAGGCACAAGTGACCTCACAATGCTGCCTCCAGCTCTGGCCTCGCACACCCTGGGCCACAAGGCACCAGCCACGGCACCAATGGCCACACCAAAAGGCACCTCCCAAGGACAAACAGCACCTTCCCACACTGACACATGCCTGCCAGGGCCTCACGCAGCACTCACCTCACAGCTGCCAAGAGCAGCCAGGCAACCAGCACTGCCCTAGCACGCACTGCTTCACAAGTCACCTCACAACCACCACCACCAGCAGCAGCCAACACCCTAGCAGTGCCCGCCAAGGCACACAGGCACAAGTGACCTCACAATGCTGCCTCCATCTCTGGCCTCGCACACCCTGGGCCACAAGGCACCAGCCACGGCACCAATGGCCACACCAAAAGGCACCTCCCAAGCACAAACAGCACCTTCCCACACTGACACATGCCTGCCAGGGCCTCACGCAGCACTCACCTCACAGCTGCCAAGAGCAGCCAGGCAACCAGCACTGGCCTAGCACGCACTGCTTCACAAGTCACCTCACAACCACCACCAGCAGCAGCAGCCAACACCCTAGCACTGCCCGCCAAGGCACACAGGCACAAGTGACCTCACAATGCTGCCTCCAGCTCTGGCCTCGCACACCCTGGGCCACAAGGCACCAGCCACGGCACCAATGGCCACACCAAAAGGCACCTCCCAAGGACAAACAGCACCTTCCCACACTGACACATGCCTGCCAGGGCCTCACGCAGCACTCACCTCACAGCTGCCAAGAGCAGCCAGGCAACCAGCACTGGCCTAGCACGCACTGCTTCACAAGTCACCTCACAACCACCACCAGCAGCAGCAGCCAACACCCTAGCACTGCCCGCCAAGGCACACAGGCACAAGTGACCTCACAATGCTGCCTCCAGCTCTGGCCTCGCACACCCTGGGCCACAAGGCACCAGCCACGGCACCAATGGCCACACCGAAAGGAACCTCCCAAGGACAAACAGCACCTTCCCACACTGACACATGCCTGCCAGGGCCTCACGCAGCACTCACCTCACAGCTGCCAAGAGCAGCCAGGCAACCAGCACTGGCCTAGCACGCACTGCTTCACAAGTCACCTCACAACCACCACCACCAGCAGCAGCCAACACCCTAGCAGTGCCCGCCAAGGCACACAGGCACAAGTGACCTCACAATGCTGCCTCCAGCTCTGGCCTTGCACACCCTGGGCCACAAGACACCAGCCACGGCACCAATGGCCACACCAAAAGGCACCTCCCAAGCACAAACAGCACCTTCCCACACTGACACATGCCTGCCAGGGCCTCACGCAGCACTCACCTCACAGCTGCCAAGAGCAGCCAGGCAACCAGCACTGGCCTAGCGCGCACTGCTTCACAAGTCACCTCACAACCACCACCAGCAGCAGCAGCCAACACCCTAGCACTGCCCGCCAAGGCACAGAGGCACAAGTGACCTCACAATGCTGCCTCCAGCTCTGGCCTCGCACACCCTGGGCCACAAGGCACCAGCCACGGCACCAATGGCCACACCAAAAGGCACCTCCCAAGGACAAACAGCACCTTCCCACACTGACACATGCCTGCCAGGGCCTCACGCAGCACTCACCTCACAGCTGCCAAGAGCAGCCAGGCAACCAGCACTGGCCTAGCACGCACTGCTTCACAAGTCACCTCACAACCACCACCACCAGCAGCAGCCAACACCCTAGCACTGCCCAACAAGGCACACAGGCACAAGTGACCTCACAATGCTGCCTCCAGCTCTGGCCTCGCACACCCTGGGCCACAAGGCACCAGCCACGGCACCAATGGCCACACCGAAAGGAACCTCCCAAGGACAAACAGCACCTTCCCACACTGACACATGCCTGCCAGGGCCTCACGCAGCACTCACCTCACAGCTGCCAAGAGCAGCCAGGCAACCAGCACTGGCCTAGCACGCACTGCTTCACAAGTCACCTCACAACCACCACCACCAGCAGCAGCCAACACCCTAGCACTGCCCAACAAGGCACACAGGCACAAGTGACCTCACAATGCTGCCTCCAGCTCTGGCCTCGCACACCCTGGGCCACAAGGCACCAGCCACGGCACCAATGGCCACACCAAAAGGCACCTCCCAAGGACAAACAGCACCTTCCCACACTGACACATGCCTGCCAGGGCCTCACGCAGCACTCACCTCACAGCTGCCAAGAGCAGCCAGGCAACCAGCACTGCCCTAGCACGCACTGCTTCACAAGTCACCTCACAACCACCACCACCAGCAGCAGCCAACACCCTAGCAGTGCCCGCCAAGGCACACAGGCACAAGTGACCTCACAATGCTGCCTCCATCTCTGGCCTCGCACACCCTGGGCCACAAGGCACCAGCCACGGCACCAATGGCCACACCAAAAGGCACCTCCCAAGCACAAACAGCACCTTCCCACACTGACACATGCCTGCCAGGGCCTCACGCAGCACTCACCTCACAGCTGCCAAGAGCAGCCAGGCAACCAGCACTGGCCTAGCACGCACTGCTTCACAAGTCACCTCACAACCACCACCAGCAGCAGCAGCCAACACCCTAGCACTGCCCGCCAAGGCACACAGGCACAAGTGACCTCACAATGCTGCCTCCAGCTCTGGCCTCGCACACCCTGGGCCACAAGGCACCAGCCACGGCACCAATGGCCACACCAAAAGGCACCTCCCAAGGACAAACAGCACCTTCCCACACTGACACATGCCTGCCAGGGCCTCACGCAGCACTCACCTCACAGCTGCCAAGAGCAGCCAGGCAACCAGCACTGGCCTAGCACGCACTGCTTCACAAGTCACCTCACAACCACCACCAGCAGCAGCAGCCAACACCCTAGCACTGCCCGCCAAGGCACACAGGCACAAGTGACCTCACAATGCTGCCTCCAGCTCTGGCCTCGCACACCCTGGGCCACAAGGCACCAGCCACGGCACCAATGGCCACACCGAAAGGAACCTCCCAAGGACAAACAGCACCTTCCCACACTGACACATGCCTGCCAGGGCCTCACGCAGCACTCACCTCACAGCTGCCAAGAGCAGCCAGGCAACCAGCACTGGCCTAGCACGCACTGCTTCACAAGTCACCTCACAACCACCACCACCAGCAGCAGCCAACACCCTAGCAGTGCCCGCCAAGGCACACAGGCACAAGTGACCTCACAATGCTGCCTCCAGCTCTGGCCTTGCACACCCTGGGCCACAAGACACCAGCCACGGCACCAATGGCCACACCAAAAGGCACCTCCCAAGCACAAACAGCACCTTCCCACACTGACACATGCCTGCCAGGGCCTCACGCAGCACTCACCTCACAGCTGCCAAGAGCAGCCAGGCAACCAGCACTGGCCTAGCGCGCACTGCTTCACAAGTCACCTCACAACCACCACCAGCAGCAGCAGCCAACACCCTAGCACTGCCCGCCAAGGCACAGAGGCACAAGTGACCTCACAATGCTGCCTCCAGCTCTGGCCTCGCACACCCTGGGCCACAAGGCACCAGCCACGGCACCAATGGCCACACCAAAAGGCACCTCCCAAGGACAAACAGCACCTTCCCACACTGACACATGCCTGCCAGGGCCTCACGCAGCACTCACCTCACAGCTGCCAAGAGCAGCCAGGCAACCAGCACTGGCCTAGCACGCACTGCTTCACAAGTCACCTCACAACCACCACCACCAGCAGCAGCCAACACCCTAGCACTGCCCAACAAGGCACACAGGCACAAGTGACCTCACAATGCTGCCTCCAGCTCTGGCCTCGCACACCCTGGGCCACAAGGCACCAGCCACGGCACCAATGGCCACACCGAAAGGAACCTCCCAAGGACAAACAGCACCTTCCCACACTGACACATGCCTGCCAGGGCCTCACGCAGCACTCACCTCACAGCTGCCAAGAGCAGCCAGGCAACCAGCACTGGCCTAGCACGCACTGCTTCACAAGTCACCTCACAACCACCACCACCAGCAGCAGCCAACACCCTAGCAGTGCCCGCCAAGGCACACAGGCACAAGTGACCTCACAATGCTGCCTCCAGCTCTGGCCTCGCACACCCTGGGCCACAAGGCACCAGCCACGGCACCAATGGCCACACCAAAAGGCACCTCCCAAGCACAAACAGCACCTTCCCACACTGACACATGCCTGCCAGGGCCTCACGCAGCACTCACCTCACAGCTGCCAAGAGCAGCCAGGAAACCAGCACTGGCCTAGCGCGTGCTGCTTCACAAGTGACCTCACAACCACCACCACCAGCAGCATCCAACACCCTAGCACTGCCCGCCAAGGCACACAGGCACAAGTGACCTCACAATGCTGCCTCCAGCTCTGGCCTCGCACACCCTGGGCCACAAGGCACCAGCCACAGCACCAATGGCCACACCAAAAGGCACCTCCCAAGGACAAACAGCACCTTCCCACACTGACACATGCCTGCGACGGCCTCACGCAGCACTCACCTCACAGCTGCCAAGAGCAGCCAGGAAACCAGCACTGGCCTAGCGCGTGCTGCTTCACAAGTGACCTCACAACCACCACCACCAGCAGCATCCAACACCCTAGCACTGCCCGCCAAGGCACACAGGCACAAGTGACCTCACAATGCTGCCTCCAGCTCTGGCCTCTCACACCCTGGGCCACAAGGCACCAACCACGGCACCAATGGCCACACCAAAAGGCACCTCCCAAGGACAAACAGCACCTTCCCACACTGACACATGCCTGCCAGGGCCTCACGCAGCACTCACCTCACAGCTGCCAAGAGCAGCCAGGCAACCAGCACTGGCCTAGCACGCACTGCTTCACAAGTCACCTCACAACCACCACCACCAGCAGCAGCCAACACCCTAGCACTGCCCGACAAGGCACACAGGCACAAGTGACCTCACAATGCTGCCTCCAGCTCTGGCCTCGCACACCCTGGGCCACAAGGCACCAGCCACAGCACCAATGGCCACACCAAAAGGCACCTCCCAAGCACAAACAGCACCTTCCCACACTGACACATGCCTGCCAGGGCCTCACGCAGCACTCACCTCACAGCTGCCAAGAGCAGCCAGGCAACCAGCACTGGCCTAGCATGCACTGCTTCACAAGTCACCTCACAACCACCACCACCAGCAGCAGCCAACACCCTAGCACTGCCCAAAAAGGCACAGAGGCACAAGTGACCTCACAATGCTGCCTCCAGCTCTGGCCTCTCACACCCTGGGCCACAAGGCACCAGCCACGGCACCAATGGCCACACCAAAAGGAACCTCCCAAGGATAAACAGCACCGTCCCACACTGACACATGCCTGCCAGGGCCTCACGCAGCACTCACCTCACAGCTGCCAAGAGCAGCCAGGCAACCAGCACTGGCCTAGCACGCACTGCTTCACAAGTCACCTCACAACCACCACCACCAGCAGCAGCCAACACCCTAGCACTGCCCGCCAAGGCACACAGGCACAAGTGACCTCACAATGCTGCCTCCAGCTCTGGCCTCGCACACCCTGGGCCACAAGGCACCAGCCACGGCACCAATGGCCACACCAAAAGGCACCTCCCAAGGACAAACAGCACCTTCCCACACTGACACATGCCTGCCAGGGCCTCACGCAGCACTCACCTCACAGCTGCCAAGAGCAGCCAGGCAACCAGCACTGGCCTAGCACGCACTGCTTCACAAGTCACCTCACAACCACCACCACCAGCAGCAGCCAACACCCTAGCAGTGCCCGCCAAGGCACACAGGCACAAGTGACCTCACAATGCTGCCTCCAGCTCTGGCCTCGCACACCCTGGGCCACAAGGCACCAGCCACGGCACCAATGGCCACACCAAAAGGCACCTCCCAAGGACAAACAGCACCTTCCCACACTGACACATGCCTGCCAGGGCCTCACGCAGCACTCACCTCACAGCTGCCAAGAGCAGCCAGGCAACCAGCACTGGCCTAGCACGCACTGCTTCACAAGTCACCTCACAACCACCACCACCAGCAGCAGCCAACACCCTAGCACTGCCCGACAAGGCACACAGGCACAAGTGACCTCACAATGCTGCCTCCAGCTCTGGCCTCGCACACCCTGGGCCACAAGGCACCAGCCACGGCACCAATGGCCACACCAAAAGGCACCTCCCAAGGACAAACAGCACCTTCCCACACTGACACATGCCTGCCAGGGCCTCACGCAGCACTCACCTCACAGCTGCCAAGAGCAGCCAGGCAACCAGCACTGGCCTAGCACGCACTGCTTCACAAGTCACCTCACAACCACCACCACCAGCAGCAGCCAACACCCTAGCACTGCCCGCCAAGGCACACAGGCACAAGTGACCTCACAATGCTGCCTCCAGCTCTGGCCTCGCACACCCTGGGCCACAAGGCACCTGCCACAGCACCAATGGCCACACCAAAAGGCACCTCCCAAGCACAAACAGCACCTTCCCACACTGACACATGCCTGCCAGGGCCTCACGCAGCACTCACCTCACAGCTGCCAAGAGCAGCCAGGCAACCAGCACTGGCCTAGCGCGCACTGCTTCACAAGTCACCTCACAACCACCACCACCAGCAGCAGCCAACACCCTAGCACTGCCCGCCAAGGCACACAGGCACAAGTGACCTCACAATGCTGCCTCCAGCTCTGGCCTCGCACACCCTGGGACACAAGGCACCAGCCACAGCACCAATGGCCACACCAAAAGGCACCTCCCAAGGACAAACAGCACCTTCCCACACTGACACATGCCTGCGATGGTCTCACGCAGCACTCACCTCACAGCTGCCAAGAGCAGCCAGGCAACCAGCACTGGCCTAGCGCGCACTGCTTCACAAGTCACCTCACAACCACCACCACCAGCAGCAGCCAACACCCTAGCACTGCCCGCCAAGGCACACAGGCACAAGTGACCTCACAATGCTGCCTCCAGCTCTGGCCTCGCACACCCTGGGCCACAAGGCACCAGCCACGGCACCAATGGCCACACCAAAAGGCACCTCCCAAGGACAAACAGCACCTTCCCACACTGACACATGCCTGCGATGGTCTCACGCAGCACTCACCTCACAGCTGCCAAGAGCAGCCAGGCAACCAGCACTGGCCTAGCACGCACTGCTTCACAAGTCACCTCACAACCACCACCACCAGCAGCAGCCAACACCCTAGCACTGCCCGCCAAGGCACACAGGCACAAGTGACCTCACAATGCTGCCTCCAGCTCTGGCCTTGCACACCCATGGACACAAGGCACCAGCCACGGCACCAATGGCCACACCAAAAGGCACCTCCCAAGGACAAACAGCACCTTCCCACACTGACACATGCCTGCCAGGGCCTCACGCAGCACTCACCTCACAGCTGCCAAGAGCAGCCAGGCAACCAGCACTGCCCTAGCACGCACTGCTTCACAAGTCACCTCACAACCACCACCACCAGCAGCAGCCAACACCCTAGCAGTGCCCGCCAAGGCACACAGGCACAAGTGACCTCACAATGCTGCCTCCATCTCTGGCCTTGCACACCCTGGGCCACAAGACACCAGCCACGGCACCAATGGCCACACCAAAAGGCACCTCCCAAGCACAAACAGCACCTTCCCACACTGACACATGCCTGCCAGGGCCTCACGCAGCACTCACCTCACAGCTGCCAAGAGCAGCCAGGCAACCAGCACTGGCCTAGCGCGCACTGCTTCACAAGTCACCTCACAACCACCACCAGCAGCAGCAGCCAACACCCTAGCACTGCCCGCCAAGGCACAGAGGCACAAGTGACCTCACAATGCTGCCTCCAGCTCTGGCCTCGCACACCCTGGGCCACAAGGCACCAGCCACGGCACCAATGGCCACACCAAAAGGCACCTCCCAAGGACAAACAGCACCTTCCCACACTGACACATGCCTGCGATGGTCTCACGCAGCACTCACCTCACAGCTGCCAAGAGCAGCCAGGCAACCAGCACTGGCCTAGCGCGCACTGCTTCACAAGTCACCTCACAACCACCACCACCAGCAGCAGCCAACACCCTAGCACTGCCCGCCAAGGCACACAGGCACAAGTGACCTCACAATGCTGCCTCCAGCTCTGGCCTCGCACACCCTGGGCCACAAGGCACCAGCCACAGCACCAATGGCCACACCAAAAGGCACCTCCCAAGGACAAACAGCACCTTCCCACACTGACACATGCCTGCGATGGTCTCACGCAGCACTCACCTCACAGCTGCCAAGAGCAGCCAGGCAACCAGCACTGGCCTAGCACGCACTGCTTCACAAGTCACCTCACAACCACCACCACCAGCAGCAGCCAACACCCTAGCACTGCCCGCCAAGGCACACAGGCACAAGTGACCTCACAATGCTGCCTCCAGCTCTGGCCTTGCACACCCATGGACACAAGGCACCAGCCACGGCACCAATGGCCACACCAAAAGGCACCTCCCAAGGACAAACAGCACCTTCCCACACTGACACATGCCTGCCAGGGCCTCACGCAGCACTCACCTCACAGCTGCCAAGAGCAGCCAGGCAACCAGCACTGCCCTAGCACGCACTGCTTCACAAGTCACCTCACAACCACCACCACCAGCAGCAGCCAACACCCTAGCAGTGCCCGCCAAGGCACACAGGCACAAGTGACCTCACAATGCTGCCTCCATCTCTGGCCTTGCACACCCTGGGCCACAAGACACCAGCCACGGCACCAATGGCCACACCAAAAGGCACCTCCCAAGCACAAACAGCACCTTCCCACACTGACACATGCCTGCCAGGGCCTCACGCAGCACTCACCTCACAGCTGCCAAGAGCAGCCAGGCAACCAGCACTGGCCTAGCGCGCACTGCTTCACAAGTCACCTCACAACCACCACCAGCAGCAGCAGCCAACACCCTAGCACTGCCCGCCAAGGCACAGAGGCACAAGTGACCTCACAATGCTGCCTCCAGCTCTGGCCTCGCACACCCTGGGCCACAAGGCACCAGCCACGGCACCAATGGCCACACCAAAAGGCACCTCCCAAGGACAAACAGCACCTTCCCACACTGACACATGCCTGCCAGGGCCTCACGCAGCACTCACCTCACAGCTGCCAAGAGCAGCCAGGCAACCAGCACTGGCCTAGCACGCACTGCTTCACAAGTCACCTCACAACCACCACCACCAGCAGCAGCCAACACCCTAGCACTGCCCAACAAGGCACACAGGCACAAGTGACCTCACAATGCTGCCTCCAGCTCTGGCCTCGCACACCCTGGGCCACAAGGCACCAGCCACGGCACCAATGGCCACACCGAAAGGAACCTCCCAAGGACAAACAGCACCTTCCCACACTGACACATGCCTGCCAGGGCCTCACGCAGCACTCACCTCACAGCTGCCAAGAGCAGCCAGGCAACCAGCACTGGCCTAGCACGCACTGCTTCACAAGTCACCTCACAACCACCACCACCAGCAGCAGCCAACACCCTAGCACTGCCCAACAAGGCACACAGGCACAAGTGACCTCACAATGCTGCCTCCAGCTCTGGCCTCGCACACCCTGGGCCACAAGGCACCAGCCACGGCACCAATGGCCACACCAAAAGGCACCTCCCAAGGACAAACAGCACCTTCCCACACTGACACATGCCTGCCAGGGCCTCACGCAGCACTCACCTCACAGCTGCCAAGAGCAGCCAGGCAACCAGCACTGCCCTAGCACGCACTGCTTCACAAGTCACCTCACAACCACCACCACCAGCAGCAGCCAACACCCTAGCACTGCCCGCCAAGGCACACAGGCACAAGTGACCTCACAATGCTGCCTCCAGCTCTGGCCTCGCACACCCTGGGCCACAAGGCACCAGCCACGGCACCAATGGCCACACCAAAAGGCACCTCCCAAGCACAAACAGCACCTTCCCACACTGACACATGCCTGCCAGGGCCTCACGCAGCACTCACCTCACAGCTGCCAAGAGCAGCCAGGCAACCAGCACTGGCCTAGCACGCACTGCTTCACAAGTCACCTCACAACCACCACCAGCAGCAGCAGCCAACACCCTAGCACTGCCCGCCAAGGCACACAGGCACAAGTGACCTCACAATGCTGCCTCCAGCTCTGGCCTCGCACACCCTGGGCCACAAGGCACCAGCCACGGCACCAATGGCCACACCAAAAGGCACCTCCCAAGGACAAACAGCACCTTCCCACACTGACACATGCCTGCCAGGGCCTCACGCAGCACTCACCTCACAGCTGCCAAGAGCAGCCAGGCAACCAGCACTGGCCTAGCACGCACTGCTTCACAAGTCACCTCACAACCACCACCAGCAGCAGCAGCCAACACCCTAGCACTGCCCGCCAAGGCACACAGGCACAAGTGACCTCACAATGCTGCCTCCAGCTCTGGCCTCGCACACCCTGGGCCACAAGGCACCAGCCACGGCACCAATGGCCACACCGAAAGGAACCTCCCAAGGACAAACAGCACCTTCCCACACTGACACATGCCTGCCAGGGCCTCACGCAGCACTCACCTCACAGCTGCCAAGAGCAGCCAGGCAACCAGCACTGGCCTAGCACGCACTGCTTCACAAGTCACCTCACAACCACCACCACCAGCAGCAGCCAACACCCTAGCAGTGCCCGCCAAGGCACACAGGCACAAGTGACCTCACAATGCTGCCTCCATCTCTGGCCTTGCACACCCTGGGCCACAAGACACCAGCCACGGCACCAATGGCCACACCAAAAGGCACCTCCCAAGCACAAACAGCACCTTCCCACACTGACACATGCCTGCCAGGGCCTCACGCAGCACTCACCTCACAGCTGCCAAGAGCAGCCAGGCAACCAGCACTGGCCTAGCGCGCACTGCTTCACAAGTCACCTCACAACCACCACCAGCAGCAGCAGCCAACACCCTAGCACTGCCCGCCAAGGCACAGAGGCACAAGTGACCTCACAATGCTGCCTCCAGCTCTGGCCTCGCACACCCTGGGCCACAAGGCACCAGCCACGGCACCAATGGCCACACCAAAAGGCACCTCCCAAGGACAAACAGCACCTTCCCACACTGACACATGCCTGCCAGGGCCTCACGCAGCACTCACCTCACAGCTGCCAAGAGCAGCCAGGCAACCAGCACTGGCCTAGCACGCACTGCTTCACAAGTCACCTCACAACCACCACCACCAGCAGCAGCCAACACCCTAGCACTGCCCAACAAGGCACACAGGCACAAGTGACCTCACAATGCTGCCTCCAGCTCTGGCCTCGCACACCCTGGGCCACAAGGCACCAGCCACGGCACCAATGGCCACACCGAAAGGAACCTCCCAAGGACAAACAGCACCTTCCCACACTGACACATGCCTGCCAGGGCCTCACGCAGCACTCACCTCACAGCTGCCAAGAGCAGCCAGGCAACCAGCACTGGCCTAGCACGCACTGCTTCACAAGTCACCTCACAACCACCACCACCAGCAGCAGCCAACACCCTAGCACTGCCCGCAAAGGCACACAGGCACAAGTGACCTCACAATGCTGCCTCCAGCTCTGGCCTTGCACACCCATGGACACAAGGCACCAGCCACGGCACCAATGGCCACACCAAAAGGCACCTCCCAAGGACAAACAGCACCTTCCCACACTGACACATGCCTGCCAGGGCCTCACGCAGCACTCACCTCACAGCTGCCAAGAGCAGCCAGGCAACCAGCACTGGCCTAGCACGCACTGCTTCACAAGTCACCTCACAACCACCACCACCAGCAGCAGCCAACACCCTAGCAGTGCCCGCCAAGGCACACAGGCACAAGTGACCTCACAATGCTGCCTCCAGCTCTGGCCTCGCACACCCTGGGCCACAAGGCACCAGCCACGGCACCAATGGCCACACCAAAAGGCACCTCCCAAGCACAAACAGCACCTTCCCACACTGACACATGCCTGCCAGGGCCTCACGCAGCACTCACCTCACAGCTGCCAAGAGCAGCCAGGCAACCAGCACTGGCCTAGCACGCACTGCTTCACAAGTCACCTCACAACCACCACCACCAGCAGCAGCCAACACCCTAGCACTGCCCGCCAAGGCACACAGGCACAAGTGACCTCACAATGCTGCCTCCAGCTCTGGCCTCGCACACCCTGGGCCACAAGGCACCAGCCACGGCACCAATGGCCACACCAAAAGGCACCTCCCAAGCACAAACAGCACCTTCCCACACTGACACATGCCTGCGATGGTCTCACGCAGCACTCACCTCACAGCTGCCAAGAGCAGCCAGGCAACCAGCACTGGCCTAGCACGCACTGCTTCACAAGTCACCTCACAACCACCACCACCAGCAGCAGCCAACACCCTAGCACTGCCCGCCAAGGCACACAGGCACAAGTGACCTCACAATGCTGCCTCCATCTCTGGCCTCGCACACCCTGGGCCACAAGACACCAGCCACGGCACCAATGGCCACACCAAAAGGCACCTCCCAAGCACAAACAGCACCTTCCCACACTGACACATGCCTGCCAGGGCCTCACGCAGCACTCACCTCACAGCTGCCAAGAGCAGCCAGGCAACCAGCACTGGCCTAGCGCGCACTGCTTCACAAGTCACCTCACAACCACCACCACCAGCAGCAGCCAACACCCTAGCACTGCCCGCCAAGGCACACAGGCACAAGTGACCTCACAATGCTGCCTCCAGCTCTGGCCTCGCACACCCTGGGCCACAAGGCACCAGCCACAGCACCAATGGCCACACCAAAAGGCACCTCCCAAGGACAAACAGCACCTTCCCACACTGACACATGCCTGCCAGGGCCTCACGCAGCACTCACCTCACAGCTGCCAAGAGCAGCCAGGCAACCAGCACTGGCCTAGCACGCACTGCTTCACAAGTCACCTCACAACCACCACCAGCAGCAGCAGCCAACACCCTAGCACTGCCCGCCAAGGCACACAGGCACAAGTGACCTCACAATGCTGCCTCCAGCTCTGGCCTCGCACACCCTGGGACACAAGGCACCAGCCACGGCACCAATGGCCACACCAAAAGGCACCTCCCAAGGACAAACAGCACCTTCCCACACTGACACATGCCTGCCAGGGACTCACGCAGCACTCACCTCACAGCTGCCAAGAGCAGCCAGGCAACCAGCACTGGCCTAGCACGCACTGCTTCACAAGTCACCTCACAACCACCACCACCAGCAGCAGCCAACACCCTAGCACTGCCCGACAAGGCACACAGGCACAAGTGACCTCACAATGCTGCCTCCAGCTCTGGCCTCGCACACCCTGGGACACAAGGCACCAGCCACGGCACCAATGGCCACACCAAAAGGCACCTCCCAAGGACAAACAGCACCTTCCCACACTGACACATGCCTGCCAGGGCCTCACGCAGCACTCACCTCACAGCTGCCAAGAGCAGCCAGGCAACCAGCACTGGCCTAGCACGCACTGCTTCACAAGTCACCTCACAACCACCACCACCAGCAGCAGCCAACACCCTAGCACTGCCCGCCAAGGCACACAGGCACAAGTGACCTCACAATGCTGCCTCCAGCTCTGGCCTCGCACACCCTGGGCCACAAGGCACCAGCCACGGCACCAATGGCCACACCAAAAGGCACCTCCCAAGGACAAACAGCACCTTCCCACACTGACACATGCCTGCCAGGGCCTCACGCAGCACTCACCTCACAGCTGCCAAGAGCAGCCAGGCAACCAGCACTGGCCTAGCACGCACTGCTTCACAAGTCACCTCACAACCACCACCACCAGCAGCAGCCAACACCCTAGCACTGCCCGCCAAGGCACACAGGCACAAGTGACCTCACAATGCTGCCTCCAGCTCTGGCCTCGCACACCCTGGGCCACAAGGCACCAGCCACAGCACCAATGGCCACACCAAAAGGCACCTCCCAAGGACAAACAGCACCTTCCCACACTGACACATGCCTGCGACGGCCTCACGCAGCACTCACCTCACAGCTGCCAAGAGCAGCCAGGAAACCAGCACTGGCCTAGCGCGTGCTGCTTCACAAGTGACCTCACAACCACCACCACCAGCAGCATCCAACACCCTAGCACTGCCCGCCAAGGCACACAGGCACAAGTGACCTCACAATGCTGCCTCCAGCTCTGGCCTCTCACACCCTGGGCCACAAGGCACCAGCCACGGCACCAATGGCCACACCAAAAGGCACCTCCCAAGGACAAACAGCACCTTCCCACACTGACACATGCCTGCCAGGGCCTCACGCAGCACTCACCTCACAGCTGCCAAGAGCAGCCAGGCAACCAGCACTGGCCTAGCACGCACTGCTTCACAAGTCACCTCACAACCACCACCACCAGCAGCAGCCAACACCCTAGCACTGCCCGACAAGGCACACAGGCACAAGTGACCTCACAATGCTGCCTCCAGCTCTGGCCTCGCACACCCTGGGCCACAAGGCACCAGCCACAGCACCAATGGCCACACCAAAAGGCACCTCCCAAGCACAAACAGCACCTTCCCACACTGACACATGCCTGCCAGGGCCTCACGCAGCACTCACCTCACAGCTGCCAAGAGCAGCCAGGCAACCAGCACTGGCCTAGCACGCACTGCTTCACAAGTCACCTCACAACCACCACCACCAGCAGCAGCCAACACCCTAGCACTGCCCAAAAAGGCACAGAGGCACAAGTGACCTCACAATGCTGCCTCCAGCTCTGGCCTCTCACACCCTGGGCCACAAGGCACCAGCCACGGCACCAATGGCCACACCAAAAGGAACCTCCCAAGGATAAACAGCACCGTCCCACACTGACACATGCCTGCCAGGGCCTCACGCAGCACTCACCTCACAGCTGCCAAGAGCAGCCAGGCAACCAGCACTGGCCTAGCGCGCACTGCTTCACAAGTCACCTCACAACCACCACCACCAGCAGCAGCCAACACCCTAGCACTGCCCGCCAAGGCACACAGGCACAAGTGACCTCACAATGCTGCCTCCAGCTCTGGCCTCGCACACCCTGGGCCACAAGGCACCAGCCACGGCACCAATGGCCACACCAAAAGGCACCTCCCAAGGACAAACAGCACCTTCCCACACTGACACATGCCTGCCAGGGCCTCACGCAGCACTCACCTCACAGCTGCCAAGAGCAGCCAGGCAACCAGCACTGGCCTAGCACGCACTGCTTCACAAGTCACCTCACAACCACCACCACCAGCAGCAGCCAACACCCTAGCACTGCCCGCCAAGGCACACAGGCACAAGTGACCTCACAATGCTGCCTCCAGCTCTGGCCTCGCACACCCTGGGCCACAAGGCACCAGCCACAGCACCAATGGCCACACCAAAAGGCACCTCCCAAGGACAAACAGCACCTTCCCACACTGACACATGCCTGCCAGGGCCTCACGCAGCACTCACCTCACAGCTGCCAAGAGCAGCCAGGCAACCAGCACTGGCCTAGCGCGCACTGCTTCACAAGTCACCTCACAACCACCACCACCAGCAGCAGCCAACACCCTAGCACTGCCCGCCAAGGCACACAAGCACAAGTGACCTCACAATGCTGCCTCCAGCTCTGGCCTCGCACACCCTGGGCCACAAGGCACCAGCCACGGCACCAATGGCCACACCAAAAGGCACCTCCCAAGGACAAACAGCACCTTCCCACACTGACACATGCCTGCCAGGGCCTCACGCAGCACTCACCTCACAGCTGCCAAGAGCAGCCAGGCAACCAGCACTGGCCTAGCACGCACTGCTTCACAAGTCACCTCACAACCACCACCACCAGCAGCAGCCAACACCCTAGCAGTGCCCGCCAAGGCACACAGGCACAAGTGACCTCACAATGCTGCCTCCAGCTCTGGCCTCGCACACCCTGGGCCACAAGGCACCAGCCACGGCACCAATGGCCACACCAAAAGGCACCTCCCAAGGACAAACAGCACCTTCCCACACTGACACATGCCTGCCAGGGCCTCACGCAGCACTCACCTCACAGCTGCCAAGAGCAGCCAGGCAACCAGCACTGGCCTAGCACGCACTGCTTCACAAGTCACCTCACAACCACCACCACCAGCAGCAGCCAACACCCTAGCACTGCCCGACAAGGCACACAGGCACAAGTGACCTCACAATGCTGCCTCCAGCTCTGGCCTCGCACACCCTGGGCCACAAGGCACCAGCCACGGCACCAATGGCCACACCAAAAGGCACCTCCCAAGGACAAACAGCACCTTCCCACACTGACACATGCCTGCCAGGGCCTCACGCAGCACTCACCTCACAGCTGCCAAGAGCAGCCAGGCAACCAGCACTGGCCTAGCACGCACTGCTTCACAAGTCACCTCACAACCACCACCACCAGCAGCAGCCAACACCCTAGCACTGCCCGCCAAGGCACACAGGCACAAGTGACCTCACAATGCTGCCTCCAGCTCTGGCCTCGCACACCCTGGGCCACAAGGCACCTGCCACAGCACCAATGGCCACACCAAAAGGCACCTCCCAAGCACAAACAGCACCTTCCCACACTGACACATGCCTGCCAGGGCCTCACGCAGCACTCACCTCACAGCTGCCAAGAGCAGCCAGGCAACCAGCACTGGCCTAGCGCGCACTGCTTCACAAGTCACCTCACAACCACCACCACCAGCAGCAGCCAACACCCTAGCACTGCCCGCCAAGGCACACAGGCACAAGTGACCTCACAATGCTGCCTCCAGCTCTGGCCTCGCACACCCTGGGCCACAAGGCACCAGCCACAGCACCAATGGCCACACCAAAAGGCACCTCCCAAGGACAAACAGCACCTTCCCACACTGACACATGCCTGCGATGGTCTCACGCAGCACTCACCTCACAGCTGCCAAGAGCAGCCAGGCAACCAGCACTGGCCTAGCGCGCACTGCTTCACAAGTCACCTCACAACCACCACCACCAGCAGCAGCCAACACCCTAGCACTGCCCGCCAAGGCACACAGGCACAAGTGACCTCACAATGCTGCCTCCAGCTCTGGCCTCGCACACCCTGGGCCACAAGGCACCAGCCACGGCACCAATGGCCACACCAAAAGGCACCTCCCAAGGACAAACAGCACCTTCCCACACTGACACATGCCTGCGATGGTCTCACGCAGCACTCACCTCACAGCTGCCAAGAGCAGCCAGGCAACCAGCACTGGCCTAGCACGCACTGCTTCACAAGTCACCTCACAACCACCACCACCAGCAGCAGCCAACACCCTAGCACTGCCCGCCAAGGCACACAGGCACAAGTGACCTCACAATGCTGCCTCCAGCTCTGGCCTTGCACACCCATGGACACAAGGCACCAGCCACGGCACCAATGGCCACACCAAAAGGCACCTCCCAAGGACAAACAGCACCTTCCCACACTGACACATGCCTGCCAGGGCCTCACGCAGCACTCACCTCACAGCTGCCAAGAGCAGCCAGGCAACCAGCACTGCCCTAGCACGCACTGCTTCACAAGTCACCTCACAACCACCACCACCAGCAGCAGCCAACACCCTAGCAGTGCCCGCCAAGGCACACAGGCACAAGTGACCTCACAATGCTGCCTCCATCTCTGGCCTTGCACACCCTGGGCCACAAGACACCAGCCACGGCACCAATGGCCACACCAAAAGGCACCTCCCAAGCACAAACAGCACCTTCCCACACTGACACATGCCTGCCAGGGCCTCACGCAGCACTCACCTCACAGCTGCCAAGAGCAGCCAGGCAACCAGCACTGGCCTAGCGCGCACTGCTTCACAAGTCACCTCACAACCACCACCAGCAGCAGCAGCCAACACCCTAGCACTGCCCGCCAAGGCACAGAGGCACAAGTGACCTCACAATGCTGCCTCCAGCTCTGGCCTCGCACACCCTGGGCCACAAGGCACCAGCCACGGCACCAATGGCCACACCAAAAGGCACCTCCCAAGGACAAACAGCACCTTCCCACACTGACACATGCCTGCCAGGGCCTCACGCAGCACTCACCTCACAGCTGCCAAGAGCAGCCAGGCAACCAGCACTGGCCTAGCACGCACTGCTTCACAAGTCACCTCACAACCACCACCACCAGCAGCAGCCAACACCCTAGCACTGCCCAACAAGGCACACAGGCACAAGTGACCTCACAATGCTGCCTCCAGCTCTGGCCTCGCACACCCTGGGCCACAAGGCACCAGCCACGGCACCAATGGCCACACCGAAAGGAACCTCCCAAGGACAAACAGCACCTTCCCACACTGACACATGCCTGCCAGGGCCTCACGCAGCACTCACCTCACAGCTGCCAAGAGCAGCCAGGCAACCAGCACTGGCCTAGCACGCACTGCTTCACAAGTCACCTCACAACCACCACCACCAGCAGCAGCCAACACCCTAGCAGTGCCCGCCAAGGCACACAGGCACAAGTGACCTCACAATGCTGCCTCCATCTCTGGCCTTGCACACCCTGGGCCACAAGACACCAGCCACGGCACCAATGGCCACACCAAAAGGCACCTCCCAAGCACAAACAGCACCTTCCCACACTGACACATGCCTGCCAGGGCCTCACGCAGCACTCACCTCACAGCTGCCAAGAGCAGCCAGGCAACCAGCACTGGCCTAGCGCGCACTGCTTCACAAGTCACCTCACAACCACCACCAGCAGCAGCAGCCAACACCCTAGCACTGCCCGCCAAGGCACAGAGGCACAAGTGACCTCACAATGCTGCCTCCAGCTCTGGCCTCGCACACCCTGGGCCACAAGGCACCAGCCACGGCACCAATGGCCACACCAAAAGGCACCTCCCAAGGACAAACAGCACCTTCCCACACTGACACATGCCTGCCAGGGCCTCACGCAGCACTCACCTCACAGCTGCCAAGAGCAGCCAGGCAACCAGCACTGGCCTAGCACGCACTGCTTCACAAGTCACCTCACAACCACCACCACCAGCAGCAGCCAACACCCTAGCACTGCCCAACAAGGCACACAGGCACAAGTGACCTCACAATGCTGCCTCCAGCTCTGGCCTCGCACACCCTGGGCCACAAGGCACCAGCCACGGCACCAATGGCCACACCGAAAGGAACCTCCCAAGGACAAACAGCACCTTCCCACACTGACACATGCCTGCCAGGGCCTCACGCAGCACTCACCTCACAGCTGCCAAGAGCAGCCAGGCAACCAGCACTGGCCTAGCACGCACTGCTTCACAAGTCACCTCACAACCACCACCACCAGCAGCAGCCAACACCCTAGCACTGCCCGCAAAGGCACACAGGCACAAGTGACCTCACAATGCTGCCTCCAGCTCTGGCCTTGCACACCCATGGACACAAGGCACCAGCCACGGCACCAATGGCCACACCAAAAGGCACCTCCCAAGGACAAACAGCACCTTCCCACACTGACACATGCCTGCCAGGGCCTCACGCAGCACTCACCTCACAGCTGCCAAGAGCAGCCAGGCAACCAGCACTGGCCTAGCACGCACTGCTTCACAAGTCACCTCACAACCACCACCACCAGCAGCAGCCAACACCCTAGCAGTGCCCGCCAAGGCACACAGGCACAAGAGACCTCACAATGCTGCCTCCAGCTCTGGCCTCGCACACCCTGGGCCACAAGGCACCAGCCACGGCACCAATGGCCACACCAAAAGGCACCTCCCAAGCACAAACAGCACCTTCCCACACTGACACATGCCTGCCAGGGCCTCACGCAGCACTCACCTCACAGCTGCCAAGAGCAGCCAGGCAACCAGCACTGGCCTAGCACGCACTGCTTCACAAGTCACCTCACAACCACCACCAGCAGCAGCAGCCAACACCCTAGCACTGCCCGCCAAGGCACAGAGGCACAAGTGACCTCACAATGCTGCCTCCAGCTCTGGCCTCGCACACCCTGGGCCACAAGGCACCAGCCACAGCACCAATGGCCACACCAAAAGGCACCTCCCAAGCACAAACAGCACCTTCCCACACTGACACATGCCTGCCAGGGCCTCATGCAGCACTCACCTCACAGCTGCCAAGAGCAGCCAGGCAACCAGCACTGGCCTAGCGCGCACTGCTTCACAAGTCACCTCACAACCACCACCACCAGCAGCAGCCAACACCCTAGCACTGCCCGCCAAGGCACACAGGCACAAATGACCTCACAATGCTGCCTCCAGCTCTGGCCTCGCACACCCTGGGCCACAAGGCACCAGCCACGGCACCAATGGCCACACCAAAAGGCACCTCCCAAGCACAAACAGCACCTTCCCACACTGACACATGCCTGCGATGGTCTCACGCAGCACTCACCTCACAGCTGCCAAGAGCAGCCAGGCAACCAGCACTGGCCTAGCACGCACTGCTTCACAAGTCACCTCACAACCACCACCACCAGCAGCAGCCAACACCCTAGCAGTGCCCGCCAAGGCACACAGGCACAAGTGACCTCACAATGCTGCCTCCATCTCTGGCCTCGCACACCCTGGGCCACAAGACACCAGCCACGGCACCAATGGCCACACCAAAAGGCACCTCCCAAGCACAAACAGCACCTTCCCACACTGACACATGCCTGCCAGGGCCTCACGCAGCACTCACCTCACAGCTGCCAAGAGCAGCCAGGCAACCAGCACTGGCCTAGCGCGCACTGCTTCACAAGTCACCTCACAACCACCACCACCAGCAGCAGCCAACACCCTAGCACTGCCCGCCAAGGCACAGAGGCACAAGTGACCTCACAATGCTGCCTCCAGCTCTGGCCTCGCACACCCTGGGCCACAAGGCACCAGCCACGGCACCAATGGCCACACCAAAAGGCACCTCCCAAGGACAAACAGCACCTTCCCACACTGACACATGCCTGCCAGGGCCTCACGCAGCACTCACCTCACAGCTGCCAAGAGCAGCCAGGCAACCAGCACTGGCCTAGCACGCACTGCTTCACAAGTCACCTCACAACCACCACCACCAGCAGCAGCCAACACCCTAGCAGTGCCCGCCAAGGCACACAGGCACAAGTGACCTCACAATGCTGCCTCCAGCTCTGGCCTCGCACACCCTGGGCCACAAGGCACCAGCCACGGCACCAATGGCCACACCAAAAGGCACCTCCCAAGCACAAACAGCACCTTCCCACACTGACACATGCCTGCCAGGGCCTCACGCAGCACTCACCTCACAGCTGCCAAGAGCAGCCAGGCAACCAGCACTGGCCTAGCACGCACTGCTTCACAAGTCACCTCACAACCACCACCAGCAGCAGCAGCCAACACCCTAGCACTGCCCGCCAAGGCACAGAGGCACAAGTGACCTCACAATGCTGCCTCCAGCTCTGGCCTCGCACACCCTGGGCCACAAGGCACCAGCCACGGCACCAATGGCCACACCAAAAGGCACCTCCCAAGGACAAACAGCACCTTCCCACACTGACACATGCCTGCCAGGGCCTCACGCAGCACTCACCTCACAGCTGCCAAGAGCAGCCAGGCAACCAGCACTGGCCTAGCACGCACTGCTTCACAAGTCACCTCACAACCACCACCACCAGCAGCAGCCAACACCCTAGCACTGCCCAACAAGGCACACAGGCACAAGTGACCTCACAATGCTGCCTCCAGCTCTGGCCTCGCACACCCTGGGCCACAAGGCACCAGCCACGGCACCAATGGCCACACCAAAAGGAACCTCCCAAGGACAAACAGCACCTTCCCACACTGACACATGCCTGCCAGGGCCTCACGCAGCACTCACCTCACAGCTGCCAAGAGCAGCCAGGCAACCAGCACTGGCCTAGCACGCACTGCTTCACAAGTCACCTCACAACCACCACCACCAGCAGCAGCCAACACCCTAGCACTGCCCGCCAAGGCACAGAGGCACAAGTGACCTCACAATGATGCCCCCAGCTCTGGCCTTGCACACCCATGGACACAAGGCACCAGCCACGGCACCAATGGCCACACCAAAAGGCACCTCCCAAGGACAAACAGCACCTTCCCATACTGACACATGCCTGCCAGGGCCTCACGCAGCACTCACCTCACAGCTGCCAAGAGCAGCCAGGCAACCAGCACTGGCCTAGCGCGCACTGCTTCACAAGTCACCTCACAACCACCACCACCAGCAGCAGCCAACACCCTAGCACTGCCCGCCAAGGCACACAGGCACAAGTGACCTCACAATGCTGCCTCCAGCTCTGGCCTCGCACACCCTGGGCCACAAGGCACCAGCCACGGCACCAATGGCCACACCAAAAGGCACCTCCCAAGGACAAACAGCACCTTCCCACACTGACACATGCCTGCCAGGGCCTCACGCAGCACTCACCTCACAGCTGCCAAGAGCAGCCAGGCAACCAGCACTGGCCTAGCGCGCACTGCTTCACAAGTCACCTCACAACCACCACCACCAGCAGCAGCCAACACCCTAGCACTGCCCGCCAAGGCACACAGGCACAAGTGACCTCACAATGCTGCCTCCAGCTCTGGCCTCGCACACCCTGGGCCACAAGGCACCAGCCACAGCACCAATGGCCACACCAAAAGGCACCTCCCAAGGACAAACAGCACCTTCCCACACTGACACATGCCTGCCAGGGCCTCACGCAGCACTCACCTCACAGCTGCCAAGAGCAGCCAGGCAACCAGCACTGGCCTAGCACGCACTGCTTCACAAGTCACCTCACAACCACCACCACCAGCAGCAGCCAACACCCTAGCACTGCCCGCCAAGGCACACAGGCACAAGTGACCTCACAATGCTGCCTCCAGCTCTGGCCTCGCACACCCTGGGCCACAAGGCACCAGCCACGGCACCAATGGCCACACCAAAAGGCACCTCCCAAGGACAAACAGCACCTTCCCACACTGACACATGCCTGCCAGGGCCTCACGCAGCACTCACCTCACAGCTGCCAAGAGCAGCCAGGCAACCAGCACTGGCCTAGCACGCACTGCTTCACAAGTCACCTCACAACCACCACCACCAGCAGCAGCCAACACCCTAGCACTGCCCGCCAAGGCACACAGGCACAAGTGACCTCACAATGCTGCCTCCAGCTCTGGCCTCGCACACCCTGGGCCACAAGGCACCAGCCACGGCACCAATGGCCACACCAAAAGGCACCTCCCAAGGACAAACAGCACCTTCCCACACTGACACATGCCTGCCAGGGCCTCACGCAGCACTCACCTCACAGCTGCCAAGAGCAGCCAGGCAACCAGCACTGGCCTAGCACGCACTGCTTCACAAGTCACCTCACAACCACCACCACCACCAGCAGCCAACACCCTAGCACTGCCCGCCAAGGCACACAGGCACAAGTGACCTCACAATGCTGCCTCCAGCTCTGGCCTCGCACACCCTGGGCCACAAGGCACCAGCCACAGCACCAATGGCCACACCAAAAGGCACCTCCCAAGCACAAACAGCACCTTCCCACACTGACACATGCCTGCCAGGGCCTCACGCAGCACTCACCTCACAGCTGCCAAGAGCAGCCAGGCAACCAGCACTGGCCTAGCGCGCACTGCTTCACAAGTCACCTCACAACCACCACCACCAGCAGCAGCCAACACCCTAGCACTGCCCGCCAAGGCACACAGGCACAAGTGACCTCACAATGCTGCCTCCAGCTCTGGCCTCGCACACCCTGGGCCACAAGGCACCAGCCACGGCACCAATGGCCACACCAAAAGGCACCTCCCAAGCACAAACAGCACCTTCCCACACTGACACATGCCTGCGATGGTCTCACGCAGCACTCACCTCACAGCTGCCAAGAGCAGCCAGGCAACCAGCACTGGCCTAGCACGCACTGCTTCACAAGTCACCTCACAACCACCACCACCAGCAGCAGCCAACACCCTAGCACTGCCCGCCAAGGCACAGAGGCACAAGTGACCTCACAATGCTGCCTCCAGCTCTGGCCTCGCACACCCTGGGCCACAAGGCACCAGCCACGGCACCAATGGCCACACCAAAAGGCACCTCCCAAGGACAAACAGCACCTTCCCACACTGACACATGCCTGCCAGGGCCTCACGCAGCACTCACCTCACAGCTGCCAAGAGCAGCCAGGCAACCAGCACTGGCCTAGCACGCACTGCTTCACAAGTCACCTCACAACCACCACCACCAGCAGCAGCCAACACCCTAGCACTGCCCGCCAAGGCACACAGGCACAAGTGACCTCACAATGATGCCCCCAGCTCTGGCCTCGCACACCCATGGACACAAGGCACCAGCCACGGCACCAATGGCCACACCAAAAGGCACCTCCCAAGGACAAACAGCACCTTCCCACACTGACACATGCCTGCCAGGGCCTCACGCAGCACTCACCTCACAGCTGCCAAGAGCAGCCAGGCAACCAGCACTGGCCTAGCACGCACTGCTTCACAAGTGACCTCACAACCACCACCACCAGCAGCAGCCAACACCCTAGCACTGCCCGCCAAGGCACACAGGCACAAGTGACCTCACAATGCTGCCTCCAGCTCTGGCCTCGCACACCCTGGGCCACAAGGCACCAGCCACGGCACCAATGGCCACACCAAAAGGCACCTCCCAAGGACAAACAGCACCTTCCCACACTGACACATGCCTGCCAGGGCCTCACGCAGCACTCACCTCACAGCTGCCAAGAGCAGCCAGGCAACCAGCACTGGCCTAGCACGCACTGCTTCACAAGTCACCTCACAACCACCACCACCAGCAGCAGCCAACACCCTAGCACTGCCCGCCAAGGCACACAGGCACAAGTGACCTCACAATGCTGCCTCCAGCTCTGGCCTCGCACACCCTGGGCCACAAGGCACCAGCCACGGCACCAATGGCCACACCAAAAGGCACCTCCCAAGGACAAACAGCACCTTCCCACACTGACACATGCCTGCCAGGGCCTCACGCAGCACTCACCTCACAGCTGCCAAGAGCAGCCAGGCAACCAGCACTGGCCTAGCACGCACTGCTTCACAAGTCACCTCACAACCACCACCACCACCAGCAGCCAACACCCTAGCACTGCCCGCCAAGGCACACAGGCACAAGTGACCTCACAATGCTGCCTCCAGCTCTGGCCTCGCACACCCTGGGCCACAAGGCACCAGCCACAGCACCAATGGCCACACCAAAAGGCACCTCCCAAGCACAAACAGCACCTTCCCACACTGACACATGCCTGCCAGGGCCTCACGCAGCACTCACCTCACAGCTGCCAAGAGCAGCCAGGCAACCAGCACTGGCCTAGCGCGCACTGCTTCACAAGTCACCTCACAACCACCACCACCAGCAGCAGCCAACACCCTAGCACTGCCCGCCAAGGCACACAGGCACAACTGACCTCACAATGCTGCCTCCAGCTCTGGCCTCGCACACCCTGGGCCACAAGGCACCAGCCACGGCACCAATGGCCACACCAAAAGGCACCTCCCAAGCACAAACAGCACCTTCCCACACTGACACATGCCTGCCAGGGCCTCACGCAGCACTCACCTCACAGCTGCCAAGAGCAGCCAGGCAACCAGCACTGGCCTAGCACGCACTGCTTCACAAGTCACCTCACAACCACCACCACCAGCAGCAGCCAACACCCTAGCACTGCCCGCCAAGGCACACAGGCACAAGTGACCTCACAATGATGCCCCCAGCTCTGGCCTCGCACACCCATGGACACAAGGCACCAGCCACGGCACCAATGGCCACACCAAAAGGCACCTCCCAAGGACAAACAGCACCTTCCCACACTGACACATGCCTGCCAGGGCCTCACGCAGCACTCACCTCACAGCTGCCAAGAGCAGCCAGGCAACCAGCACTGGCCTAGCGCGCACTGCTTCACAAGTCACCTCACAACCACCACCACCAGCAGCAGCCAACACCCTAGCACTGCCCGACAAGGCACACAGGCACAAGTGACCTCACAATGCTGCCTCCAGCTCTGGCCTCGCACACCCTGGGCCACAAGGCACCAGCCACGGCACCAATGGCCACACCAAAAGGCACCTCCCAAGGACAAACAGCACCTTCCCACACTGACACATGCCTGCCAGGGCCTCACGCAGCACTCACCTCACAGCTGCCAAGAGCAGCCAGGCAACCAGCACTGGCCTAGCACGCACTGCTTCACAAGTCACCTCACAACCACCACCACCAGCAGCAGCCAACACCCTAGCACTGCCCGCCAAGGCACACAGGCACAAGTGACCTCACAATGCTGCCTCCAGCTCTGGCCTCGCACACCCTGGGCCACAAGGCACCAGCCACGGCACCAATGGCCACACCAAAAGGCACCTCCCAAGGACAAACAGCACCTTCCCACACTGACACATGCCTGCCAGGGCCTCACGCAGCACTCACCTCACAGCTGCCAAGAGCAGCCAGGCAACCAGCACTGGCCTAGCACGCACTGCTTCACAAGTCACCTCACAACCACCACCACCAGCAGCAGCCAACACCCTAGCACTGCCCGCCAAGGCACACAGGCACAAGTGACCTCACAATGCTGCCTCCAGCTCTGGCCTCGCACACCCTGGGCCACAAGGCACCAGCCACAGCACCAATGGCCACACCAAAAGGCACCTCCCAAGCACAAACAGCACCTTCCCACACTGACACATGCCTGCCAGGGCCTCACGCAGCACTCACCTCACAGCTGCCAAGAGCAGCCAGGCAACCAGCACTGGCCTAGCGCGCACTGCTTCACAAGTCACCTCACAACCACCACCACCAGCAGCAGCCAACACCCTAGCACTGCCCGCCAAGGCACACAGGCACAAGTGACCTCACAATGCTGCCTCCAGCTCTGGCCTCGCACACCCTGGGCCACAAGGCACCAGCCACGGCACCAATGGCCACACCAAAAGGCACCTCCCAAGCACAAACAGCACCTTCCCACACTGACACATGCCTGCCAGGGCCTCACGCAGCACTCACCTCACAGCTGCCAAGAGCAGCCAGGCAACCAGCACTGGCCTAGCACGCACTGCTTCACAAGTCACCTCACAACCACCACCACCAGCAGCAGCCAACACCCTAGCACTGCCCGCCAAGGCACACAGGCACAAGTGACCTCACAATGATGCCCCCAGCTCTGGCCTCGCACACCCATGGACACAAGGCACCAGCTACGGCACCAATGGCCACACCAAAAGGCACCTCCCAAGGACAAACAGCACCTTCCCACACTGACACATGCCTGCCAGGGCCTCACGCAGCACTCACCTCACAGCTGCCAAGAGCAGCCAGGCAACCAGCACTGGCCTAGCGCGCACTGCTTCACAAGTCACCTCACAACCACCACCACCAGCAGCAGCCAACACCCTAGCACTGCCCGCCAAGGCACACAGGCACAAGTGACCTCACAATGCTGCCTCCAGCTCTGGCCTCGCACACCCTGGGCCACAAGGCACCAGCCACGGCACCAATGGCCACACCAAAAGGCACCTCCCAAGCACAAACAGCACCTTCCCACACTGACACATGCCTGCCAGGGCCTCACGCAGCACTCACCTCACAGCTGCCAAGAGCAGCCAGGCAACCAGCACTGGCCTAGCACGCACTGCTTCACAAGTCACCTCACAACCACCACCACCAGCAGCAGCCAACACCCTAGCACTGCCCGCCAAGGCACACAGGCACAAGTGACCTCACAATGCTGCCTCCAGCTCTGGCCTCGCACACCCTGGGCCACAAGGCACCAGCCACGGCACCAATGGCCACACCAAAAGGCACCTCCCAAGGACAAACAGCACCTTCCCACACTGACACATGCCTGCCAGGGCCTCACGCAGCACTCACCTCACAGCTGCCAAGAGCAGCCAGGCAACCAGCACTGGCCTAGCACGCACTGCTTCACAAGTCACCTCACAACCACCACCACCAGCAGCAGCCAACACCCTAGCACTGCCCGCCAAGGCACACAGGCACAAGTGACCTCACAATGCTGCCTCCAGCTCTGGCCTCGCACACCCTGGGCCACAAGGCACCAGCCACAGCACCAATGGCCACACCAAAAGGCACCTCCCAAGGACAAACAGCACCTTCCCACACTGACACATGCCTGCCAGGGCCTCACGCAGCACTCACCTCACAGCTGCCAAGAGCAGCCAGGCAACCAGCACTGGCCTAGCACGCACTGCTTCACAAGTCACCTCACAACCACCACCACCAGCAGCAGCCAACACCCTAGCACTGCCCGCCAAGGCACACAGGCACAAGTGACCTCACAATGCTGCCTCCAGCTCTGGCCTCGCACACCCTGGGCCACAAGGCACCAGCCACGGCACCAATGGCCACACCAAAAGGCACCTCCCAAGCACAAACAGCACCTTCCCACACTGACACATGCCTGCCAGGGCCTCACGCAGCACTCACCTCACAGCTGCCAAGAGCAGCCAGGCAACCAGCACTGGCCTAGCACGCACTGCTTCACAAGTCACCTCACAACCACCACCACCAGCAGCAGCCAACACCCTAGCACTGCCCGCCAAGGCACACAGGCACAAGTGACCTCACAATGCTGCCTCCAGCTCTGGCCTCGCACACCCTGGGCCACAAGGCACCAGCCACGGCACCAATGGCCACACCAAAAGGCACCTCCCAAGGACAAACAGCACCTTCCCACACTGACACATGCCTGCCAGGGCCTCACGCAGCACTCACCTCACAGCTGCCAAGAGCAGCCAGGCAACCAGCACTGGCCTAGCACGCACTGCTTCACAAGTCACCTCACAACCACCACCACCAGCAGCAGCCAACACCCTAGCACTGCCCGCCAAGGCACACAGGCACAAGTGACCTCACAATGCTGCCTCCAGCTCTGGCCTCGCACACCCTGGGCCACAAGGCACCAGCCACGGCACCAATGGCCACACCAAAAGGCACCTCCCAAGGACAAACAGCACCTTCCCACACTGACACATGCCTGCCAGGGCCTCACGCAGCACTCACCTCACAGCTGCCAAGAGCAGCCAGGCAACCAGCACTGGCCTAGCGCGCACTGCTTCACAAGTCACCTCACAACCACCACCACCAGCAGCAGCCAACACCCTAGCACTGCCCGCCAAGGCACACAGGCACAAGTGACCTCACAATGCTGCCTCCAGCTCTGGCCTCGCACACCCTGGGACACAAGGCACCAGCCACAGCACCAATGGCCACACCAAAAGGCACCTCCCAAGGACAAACAGCACCTTCCCACACTGACACATGCCTGCCAGGGCCTCACGCAGCACTCACCTCACAGCTGCCAAGAGCAGCCAGGCAACCAGCACTGGCCTAGCACGCACTGCTTCACAAGTCACCTCACAACCACCACCACCAGCAGCAGCCAACACCCTAGCACTGCCCACCAAGGCACACAGGCACAAGTGACCTCACAATGCTGCCTCCAGCTCTGGCCTCGCACACCCTGGGCCACAAGGCACCAGCCACGGCACCAATGGCCACACCAAAAGGCACCTCCCAAGCACAAACAGCACCTTCCCACACTGACACATGCCTGCCAGGGCCTCACGCAGCACTCACCTCACAGCTGCCAAGAGCAGCCAGGCAACCAGCACTGGCCTAGCACGCACTGCTTCACAAGTCACCTCACAACCACCACCACCAGCAGCAGCCAACACCCTAGCACTGCCCGCCAAGGCACACAGGCACAACTGACCTCACAATGCTGCCTCCAGCTCTGGCCTCGCACACCCTGGGCCACAAGGCACCAGCCACGGCACCAATGGCCACACCAAAAGGCACCTCCCAAGGACAAACAGCACCTTCCCACACTGACACATGCCTGCCAGGGCCTCACGCAGCACTCACCTCACAGCTGCCAAGAGCAGCCAGGCAACCAGCACTGGCCTAGCACGCACTGCTTCACAAGTCACCTCACAACCACCACCACCAGCAGCAGCCAACACCATAGCACTGCCCGCCAAGGCACACAGGCACAAGTGACCTCACAATGCTGCCTCCAGCTCTGGCCTCGCACACCCTGGGCCACAAGGCACCAGCCACGGCACCAATGGCCACACCAAAAGGCACCTCCCAAGGACAAACAGCACCTTCCCACACTGACACATGCCTGCCAGGGCCTCACGCAGCACTCACCTCACAGCTGCCAAGAGCAGCCAGGCAACCAGCACTGGCCTAGCGCGCACTGCTTCACAAGTCACCTCACAACCACCACCACCAGCAGCAGCCAACACCCTAGCACTGCCTGCCAAGGCACAGAGGCACAAGTGACCTCACAATGCTGCCTCCAGCTCTGGCCTCGCACACCCTGGGCCACAAGGCACCAGCCACGGCACCAATGGCCACACCAAAAGGCACCTCCCAAGGACAAACAGCACCTTCCCACACTGACACATGCCTGCCAGGGCCTCACGCAGCACTCACCTCACAGCTGCCAAGAGCAGCCAGGCAACCAGCACTGGCCTAGCACGCACTGCTTCACAAGTCACCTCACAACCACCACCACCAGCAGCAGCCAACACCCTAGCACTGCCCGCCAAGGCACAGAGGCACAAGTGACCTCACAATGCTGCCTCCAGCTCTGGCCTCGCACACCCTGGGCCACAAGGCACCAGCCACGGCACCAATGGCCACACCAAAAGGCACCTCCCAAGGACAAACAGCACCTTCCCACACTGACACATGCCTGCCAGGGCCTCACGCAGCACTCACCTCACAGCTGCCAAGAGCAGCCAGGCAACCAGCACTGGCCTAGCACGCACTGCTTCACAAGTCACCTCACAACCACCACCACCAGCAGCAGCCAACACCCTAGCACTGCCCGCCAAGGCACACAGGCACAAGTGACCTCACAATGCTGCCTCCAGCTCTGGCCTCGCACACCCTGGGCCACAAGGCACCAGCCACGGCACCAATGGCCACACCAAAAGGCACCTCCCAAGGACAAACAGCACCTTCCCACACTGACACATGCCTGCCAGGGCCTCACGCAGCACTCACCTCACAGCTGCCAAGAGCAGCCAGGCAACCAGCACTGGCCTAGCGCGCACTGCTTCACAAGTCACCTCACAACCACCACCACCAGCAGCAGCCAACACCCTAGCACTGCCCGCCAAGGCACACAGGCACAAGTGACCTCACAATGCTGCCTCCAGCTCTGGCCTCGCACACCCTGGGCCACAAGGCACCAGCCACAGCACCAATGGCCACACCAAAAGGCACCTCCCAAGGACAAACAGCACCTTCCCACACTGACACATGCCTGCCAGGGCCTCACGCAGCACTCACCTCACAGCTGCCAAGAGCAGCCAGGCAACCAGCACTGGCCTAGCACGCACTGCTTCACAAGTCACCTCACAACCACCACCACCAGCAGCAGCCAACACCCTAGCACTGCCCGCCAAGGCACACAGGCACAACTGACCTCACAATGCTGCCTCCAGCTCTGGCCTCGCACACCCTGGGCCACAAGGCACCAGCCACGGCACCAATGGCCACACCAAAAGGCACCTCCCAAGGACAAACAGCACCTTCCCACACTGACACATGCCTGCCAGGGCCTCACGCAGCACTCACCTCACAGCTGCCAAGAGCAGCCAGGCAACCAGCACTGGCCTAGCACGCACTGCTTCACAAGTCACCTCACAACCACCACCACATGCAGCAGCCAACACCCTAGCACTGCCCGCCAAGGCACACAGGCACAAGTGACCTCACAATGCTGCCTCCAGCTCTGGCCTCGCACACCCTGGGCCACAAGGCACCAGCCACGGCACCAATGGCCACACCAAAAGGCACCTCCCAAGGACAAACAGCACCTTCCCACACTGACACATGCCTGCCAGGGCCTCACGCAGCACTCACCTCACAGCTGCCAAGAGCAGCCAGGCAACCAGCACTGGCCTAGCACACACTGCTTCACAAGTCACCTCACAACCACCACCACCAGCAGCAGCCAACACCCTAGCACTGCCCGACAAGGCACACAGGCACAAGTGACCTCACAATGCTGCCTCCAGCTCTGGCCTCGCACACCCTGGGCCACAAGGCACCAGCCACAGCACCAATGGCCACACCAAAAGGCACCTCCCAAGGACAAACAGCACCTTCCCACACTGACACATGCCTGCCAGGGCCTCACGCAGCACTCACCTCACAGCTGCCAAGAGCAGCCAGGCAACCAGCACTGGCCTAGCACGCACTGCTTCACAAGTCACCTCACAACCACCACCACCAGCAGCAGCCAACACCCTAGCAATGCCCAACAAGGCACACAGGCACAAGTGACCTCACAATGCTGCCTCCAGCTCTGGCCTCGCACACCCTGGGCCACAAGGCACCAGCCACAGCACCAATGGCCACACCAAAAGGCACCTCCCAAGGACAAACAGCACCTTCCCACACTGACACATGCCTGCCAGGGCCTCACGCAGCACTCACCTCACAGCTGCCAAGAGCAGCCAGGCAACCAGCACTGGCCTAGCACGCACTGCTTCACAAGTCACCTCACAACCACCACCACCAGCAGCAGCCAACACCCTAGCACTGCCCACCAAGGCACAGAGGCACAAGTGACCTCACAATGCTGCCTCCATCTCTGGCCTCTCACACCCTGGGCCACAAGGCACCAGCCACGGCACCAATGGCCACACCAAAAGGCACCTCCCAAGCACAAACAGCACCTTCCCACACTGACACATGCCTGCCAGGGCCTCACGCAGCACTCACCTCACAGCTGCCAAGAGCAGCCAGGCAACCAGCACTGGCCTAGCACGCACTGCTTCACAAGTCACCTCACAACCACCACCACCACCAGCAGCCAACACCCTAGCACTGCCCGACAAGGCACACAGGCACAAGTGACCTCACAATGCTGCCTCCAGCTCTGGCCTCGCACACCCTGGGCCACAAGGCACCAGCCACAGCACCAATGGCCACAACAAAAGGCACCTCCCAAGCACAAACAGCACCTTCCCACACTGACACATGCCTGCCAGGGCCTCACGCAGCACTCACCTCACAGCTGCCAAGAGCAGCCAGGCAACCAGCACTGGCCTAGCACGCACTGCTTCACAAGTCACCTCACAACCACCACCACCAGCAGCAGCCAACACCCTAGCACTGCCCGCCAAGGCACACAGGCACAAGTGACCTCACAATGCTGCCTCCAGCTCTGGCCTCGCACACCCTGGGCCACAAGGCACCAGCCACGGCACCAATGGCCACACCAAAAGGCACCTCCCAAGGACAAACAGCACCTTCCCACACTGACACATGCCTGCGATGGTCTCACGCAGCACTCACCTCACAGCTGCCAAGAGCAGCCAGGCAACCAGCACTGGCCTAGCGCGCACTGCTTCACAAGTCACCTCACAACCACCACCACCAGCAGCAGCCAACACCCTAGCACTGCCTGCCAAGGCACAGAGGCACAAGTGACCTCACAATGCTGCCTCCAGCTCTGGCCTCGCACACCCTGGGCCACAAGGCACCAGCCACGGCACCAATGGCCACACCAAAAGGCACCTCCCAAGGACAAACAGCACCTTCCCACACTGACACATGCCTGCGATGGTCTCACGCAGCACTCACCTCACAGCTGCCAAGAGCAGCCAGGCAACCAGCACTGGCCTAGCGCGCACTGCTTCACAAGTCACCTCACAACCACCACCACCAGCAGCAGCCAACACCCTAGCACTGCCTGCCAAGGCACAGAGGCACAAGTGACCTCACAATGCTGCCTCCAGCTCTGGCCTCGCACACCCTGGGCCACAAGGCACCAGCCACGGCACCAATGGCCACACCAAAAGGCACCTCCCAAGGACAAACAGCACCTTCCCACACTGACACATGCCTGCCAGGGCCTCACGCAGCACTCACCTCACAGCTGCCAAGAGCAGCCAGGCAACCAGCACTGGCCTAGCACGCACTGCTTCACAAGTCACCTCACAACCACCACCACCAGCAGCAGCCAACACCCTAGCACTGCCCGCCAAGGCACAGAGGCACAAGTGACCTCACAATGCTGCCTCCAGCTCTGGCCTCGCACACCCTGGGCCACAAGGCACCAGCCACGGCACCAATGGCCACACCAAAAGGCACCTCCCAAGGACAAACAGCACCTTCCCACACTGACACATGCCTGCCAGGGCCTCACGCAGCACTCACCTCACAGCTGCCAAGAGCAGCCAGGCAACCAGCACTGGCCTAGCACGCACTGCTTCACAAGTCACCTCACAACCACCACCACCAGCAGCAGCCAACACCCTAGCACTGCCCGCCAAGGCACACAGGCACAACTGACCTCACAATGCTGCCTCCAGCTCTGGCCTCGCACACCCTGGGCCACAAGGCACCAGCCACGGCACCAATGGCCACACCAAAAGGCACCTCCCAAGGACAAACAGCACCTTCCCACACTGACACATGCCTGCCAGGGCCTCACGCAGCACTCACCTCACAGCTGCCAAGAGCAGCCAGGCAACCAGCACTGGCCTAGCACGCACTGCTTCACAAGTCACCTCACAACCACCACCACCAGCAGCAGCCAACACCCTAGCACTGCCCGCCAAGGCACACAGGCACAAGTGACCTCACAATGCTGCCTCCAGCTCTGGCCTCGCACACCCTGGGCCACAAGGCACCAGCCACGGCACCAATGGCCACACCAAAAGGCACCTCCCAAGGACAAACAGCACCTTCCCACACTGACACATGCCTGCCAGGGCCTCACGCAGCACTCACCTCACAGCTGCCAAGAGCAGCCAGGCAACCAGCACTGGCCTAGCACGCACTGCTTCACAAGTCACCTCACAACCACCACCACCAGCAGCAGCCAACACCCTAGCACTGCCCGACAAGGCACACAGGCACAAGTGACCTCACAATGCTGCCTCCAGCTCTGGCCTCGCACACCCTGGGCCACAAGGCACCAGCCACAGCACCAATGGCCACACCAAAAGGCACCTCCCAAGGACAAACAGCACCTTCCCACACTGACACATGCCTGCCAGGGCCTCACGCAGCACTCACCTCACAGCTGCCAAGAGCAGCCAGGCAACCAGCACTGGCCTAGCACGCACTGCTTCACAAGTCACCTCACAACCACCACCACCAGCAGCAGCCAACACCCTAGCACTGCCTGCCAAGGCACACAGGCACAAGTGACCTCACAATGCTGCCTCCAGCTCTGGCCTCGCACACCCTGGGCCACAAGGCACCAGCCACAGCACCAATGGCCACACCAAAAGGCACCTCCCAAGGACAAACAGCACCTTCCCACACTGACACATGCCTGCCAGGGCCTCACGCAGCACTCACCTCACAGCTGCCAAGAGCAGCCAGGCAACCAGCACTGGCCTAGCACGCACTGCTTCACAAGTCACCTCACAACCACCACCACCAGCAGCAGCCAACACCCTAGCACTGCCCACCAAGGCACAGAGGCACAAGTGACCTCACAATGCTGCCTCCAGCTCTGGCCTCGCACACCCTGGGCCACAAGGCACCAGCCACAGCACCAATGGCCACACCAAAAGGCACCTCCCAAGCACAAACAGCACCTTCCCACACTGACACATGCCTGCCAGGGCCTCACGCAGCACTCACCTCACAGCTGCCAAGAGCAGCCAGGCAACCAGCACTGGCCTAGCACGCACTGCTTCACAAGTGACCTCACAACCACCACCACCAGCAGCAGCCAACACCCTAGCACTGCCCGACAAGGCACACAGGCACAAGTGACCTCACAATGCTGCCTCCAGCTCTGGCCTCGCACACCCTGGGCCACAAGGCACCAGCCACAGCACCAATGGCCACAACAAAAGGCACCTCCCAAGCACAAACAGCACCTTCCCACACTGACACATGCCTGCCAGGGCCTCACGCAGCACTCACCTCACAGCTGCCAAGAGCAGCCAGGCAACCAGCACTGGCCTAGCGCGCACTGCTTCACAAGTCACCTCACAACCACCACCACCAGCAGCAGCCAACACCCTAGCACTGCCCGCCAAGGCACACAGGCACAAGTGACCTCCCAATGCTGCCTCCAGCTCTGGCCTCGCACACCCTGGGCCACAAGGCACCAGCCACGGCACCAATGGCCACACCAAAAGGCACCTCCCAAGGACAAACAGCACCTTCCCACACTGACACATGCCTGCGATGGTCTCACGCAGCACTCACCTCACAGCTGCCAAGAGCAGCCAGGCAACCAGCACTGGCCTAGCACGCACTGCTTCACAAGTCACCTCACAACCACCACCACCAGCAGCAGCCAACACCATAGCACTGCCCGCCAAGGCACACAGGCACAACTGACCTCACAATGCTGCCTCCAGCTCTGGCCTCGCACACCCATGGACACAAGGCACCAGCCACGGCACCAATGGCCACACCAAAAGGCACCTCCCAAGCACAAACAGCACCTTCCCACACTGACACATGCCTGCCAGGGCCTCACGCAGCACTCACCTCACAGCTGCCAAGAGCAGCCAGGCAACCAGCACTGGCCTAGCACGCACTGCTTCACAAGTCACCTCACAACCACCACCACCAGCAGCAGCCAACACCCTAGCACTGCCCGCCAAGGCACACAGGCACAACTGACCTCACAATGCTGCCTCCAGCTCTGGCCTCGCACACCCTGGGCCACAAGGCACCAGCCACGGCACCAATGGCCACACCAAAAGGCACCTCCCAAGGACAAACAGCACCTTCCCACACTGACACATGCCTGCCAGGGCCTCACGCAGCACTCACCTCACAGCTGCCAAGAGCAGCCAGGCAACCAGCACTGGCCTAGCACGCACTGCTTCACAAGTCACCTCACAACCACCACCACCAGCAGCAGCCAACACCATAGCACTGCCCGACAAGGCACACAGGCACAAGTGACCTCACAATGCTGCCTCCAGCTCTGGCCTCGCACACCCTGGGCCACAAGGCACCAGCCACGGCACCAATGGCCACACCAAAAGGCACCTCCCAAGCACAAACAGCACCTTCCCACACTGACACATGCCTGCCAGGGCCTCACGCAGCACTCACCTCACAGCTGCCAAGAGCAGCCAGGCAACCAGCACTGGCCTAGCACGCATTGCTTCACAAGTCACCTCACAACCACCACCACCAGCAGCAGCCAACACCCTAGCACTGCCCGCCAAGGCACACAGGCACAAGTGACCTCACAATGCTGCCTCCAGCTCTGGCCTCGCACACCCTGGGCCACAAGGCACCAGCCACGGCACCAATGGCCACACCAAAAGGCACCTCCCAAGCACAAACAGCACCTTCCCACACTGACACATGCCTGCCAGGGCCTCACGCAGCACTCACCTCACAGCTGCCAAGAGCAGCCAGGCAACCAGCACTGGCCTAGCACGCATTGCTTCACAAGTCACCTCACAACCACCACCACCAGCAGCAGCCAACACCCTAGCACTGCCCGCCAAGGCACACAGGCACAAGTGACCTCACAATGCTGCCTCCAGCTCTGGCCTCGCACACCCTGGGCCACAAGGCACCAGCCACGGCACCAATGGCCACACCAAAAGGCACCTCCCAAGCACAAACAGCACCTTCCCACACTGACACATGCCTGCCAGGGCCTCACGCAGCACTCACCTCACAGCTGCCAAGAGCAGCCAGGCAACCAGCACTGGCCTAGCACGCATTGCTTCACAAGTGACCTCACAACCACCACCACCAGCAGCAGCCAACACCCTAGCACTGCCCGACAAGGCACACAGGCACAAGTGACCTCACAATGCTGCCTCCAGCTCTGGCCTCGCACACCCTGGGCCACAAGGCACCAGCCACGGCACCAATGGCCACACCAAAAGGCACCTCCCAAGCACAAACAGCACCTTCCCACACTGACACATGCCTGCCAGGGCCTCACGCAGCACTCACCTCACAGCTGCCAAGAGCAGCCAGGCAACCAGCACTGGCCTAGCACGCACTGCTTCACAAGTGACCTCACAACCACCACCACCAGCAGCAGCCAACACCCTAGCACTGCCCGACAAGGCACACAGGCACAAGTGACCTCACAATGCTGCCTCCAGCTCTGGCCTCGCACACCCTGGGCCACAAGGCACCAGCCACGGCACCAATGGCCACACCAAAAGGAACCTCCCAAGGACAAACAGCACCTTCCCACACTGACACATGCCTGCCAGGGCCTCACGCAGCACTCACCTCACAGCTGCCAAGAGCAGCCAGGCAACCAGCACTGGCCTAGCACGCACTGCTTCACAAGTGACCTCACAACCACCACCACCAGCAGCAGCCAACACCCTAGCACTGCCCGCCAAGGCACACAGGCACAAGTGACCTCACAATGCTGCCTCCAGCTCTGGCCTCGCACACCCTGGGCCACAAGGCACCAGCCACGGCACCAATGGCCACACCAAAAGGAACCTCCCAAGGACAAACAGCACCTTCCCACACTGACACATGCCTGCCAGGGCCTCACGCAGCACTCACCTCACAGCTGCCAAGAGCAGCCAGGCAACCAGCACTGGCCTAGCACGCACTGCTTCACAAGTCACCTCACAACCACCACCACCAGCAGCAGCCAACACCCTAGCACTGCCCGACAAGGCACACAGGCACAAGTGACCTCACAATGCTGCCTCCAGCTCTGGCCTCGCACACCCTGGGCCACAAGGCACCAGCCACGGCACCAATGGCCACACCAAAAGGCACCTCCCAAGGACAAACAGCACCTTCCCACACTGACACATGCCTGCCAGGGCCTCACGCAGCACTCACCTCACAGCTGCCAAGAGCAGCCAGGCAACCAGCACTGGCCTAGCACGCACTGCTTCACAAGTCACCTCACAACCACCACCACCAGCAGCAGCCAACACCCTAGCACTGCCCGCCAAGGCACACAGGCACAAGTGACCTCACAATGCTGCCTCCAGCTCTGGCCTCGCACACCCTGGGCCACAAGGCACCAGCCACAGCACCAATGGCCACACCAAAAGGCACCTCCCAAGGACAAACAGCACCTTCCCACACTGACACATGCCTGCCAGGGCCTCACGCAGCACTCACCTCACAGCTGCCAAGAGCAGCCAGGCAACCAGCACTGGCCTAGCACGCACTGCTTCACAAGTCACCTCACAACCACCACCACCAGCAGCATCCAACACCCTAGCACTGCCCGACAAGGCACACAGGCACAAGTGACCTCACAATGCTGCCTCCAGCTCTGGCCTCGCACACCCTGGGCCACAAGGCACCAGCCACGGCACCAATGGCCACACCAAAAGGCACCTCCCAAGCACAAACAGCACCTTCCCACACTGACACATGCCTGCCAGGGCCTCACGCAGCACTCACCTCACAGCTGCCAAGAGCAGCCAGGCAACCAGCACTGGCCTAGCACGCACTGCTTCACAAGTGACCTCACAACCACCACCACCAGCAGCAGCCAACACCCTAGCACTGCCCGACAAGGCACACAGGCACAAGTGACCTCACAATGCTGCCTCCAGCTCTGGCCTCGCACACCCTGGGCCACAAGGCACCAGCCACAGCACCAATGGCCACAACAAAAGGCACCTCCCAAGCACAAACAGCACCTTCCCACACTGACACATGCCTGCCAGGGCCTCACGCAGCACTCACCTCACAGCTGCCAAGAGCAGCCAGGCAACCAGCACTGGCCTAGCGCGCACTGCTTCACAAGTCACCTCACAACCACCACCACCAGCAGCAGCCAACACCCTAGCACTGCCCGCCAAGGCACACAGGCACAAGTGACCTCACAATGCTGCCTCCAGCTCTGGCCTCGCACACCCTGGGCCACAAGGCACCAGCCACGGCACCAATGGCCACACCAAAAGGAACCTCCCAAGGACAAACAGCACCTTCCCACACTGACACATGCCTGCCAGGGCCTCACGCAGCACTCACCTCACAGCTGCCAAGAGCAGCCAGGCAACCAGCACTGGCCTAGCACGCACTGCTTCACAAGTCACCTCACAACCACCACCACCAGCAGCAGCCAACACCCTAGCACTGCCCGACAAGGCACACAGGCACAAGTGACCTCACAATGCTGCCTCCAGCTCTGGCCTCGCACACCCTGGGCCACAAGGCACCAGCCACAGCACCAATGGCCACACCAAAAGGCACCTCCCAAGGACAAACAGCACCTTCCCACACTGACACATGCCTGCCAGGGCCTCACGCAGCACTCACCTCACAGCTGCCAAGAACAGCCAGGCAACCAGCACTGGCCTAGCACGCACTGCTTCACAAGTCACCTCACAACCACCACCACCAGCAGCAGCCAAACCATAGCACTGCCCGCCAAGGCACACAGGCACAAGTGACCTCACAATGCTGCCTCCAGCTCTGGCCTCGCACACCCTGGGCCACAAGGCACCAGCCACGGCACCAATGGCCACACCAAAAGGCACCTCCCAAGGACAAACAGCACCTTCCCACACTGACACATGCCTGCCAGGGCCTCACGCAGCACTCACCTCACAGCTGCCAAGAGCAGCCAGGCAACCAGCACTGGCCTAGCACGCACTGCTTCACAAGTCACCTCACAACCACCACCACCAGCAGCAGCCAACACCCTAGCACTGCCTGCCAAGGCACACAGGCACAAGTGACCTCACAATGCTGCCTCCAGCTCTGGCCTCGCACACCCTGGGCCACAAGGCACCAGCCACAGCACCAATGGCCACACCAAAAGGCACCTCCCAAGGACAAACAGCACCTTCCCACACTGACACATGCCTGCCAGGGCCTCACGCAGCACTCACCTCACAGCTGCCAAGAGCAGCCAGGCAACCAGCACTGGCCTAGCACGCACTGCTTCACAAGTCACCTCACAACCACCACCACCAGCAGCAGCCAACACCCTAGCACTGCCCACCAAGGCACAGAGGCACAAGTGACCTCACAATGCTGCCTCCAGCTCTGGCCTCGCACACCCTGGGCCACAAGGCACCAGCCACGGCACCAATGGCCACATCAAAAGACACCTCCCAAGCACAAACAGCACCTTCCCACACTGACACATGCCTGCCAGGGCCTCACGCAGCACTCACCTCACAGCTGCCAAGAGCAGCCAGGCAACCAGCACTGGCCTAGCACGCACTGCTTCACAAGTGACCTCACAACCACCACCACCAGCAGCAGCCAACACCCTAGCACTGCCCGACAAGGCACACAGGCACAAGTGACCTCACAATGCTGCCTCCAGCTCTGGCCTCGCACACCCTGGGCCACAAGGCACCAGCCACAGCACCAATGGCCACAACAAAAGGCACCTCCCAAGCACAAACAGCACCTTCCCACACTGACACATGCCTGCCAGGGCCTCACGCAGCACTCACCTCACAGCTGCCAAGAGCAGCCAGGCAACCAGCACTGGCCTAGCGCGCACTGCTTCACAAGTCACCTCACAACCACCACCACCAGCAGCAGCCAACACCCTAGCACTGCCCGCCAAGGCACACAGGCACAAGTGACCTCACAATGCTGCCTCCAGCTCTGGCCTTGCACACCCTGGGCCACAAGGCACCAGCCACGGCACCAATGGCCACACCAAAAGGCACCTCCCAATGACAAACAGCACCTTCCCACACTGACACATGCCTGCGATGGTCTCACGCAGCACTCACCTCACAGCTGCCAAGAGCAGCCAGGCAACCAGCACTGGCCTAGCACGCACTGCTTCACAAGTCACCTCACAACCACCACCACCAGCAGCAGCCAACACCATAGCACTGCCCGCCAAGGCACACAGGCACAACTGACCTCACAATGCTGCCTCCAGCTCTGGCCTCGCACACCCATGGACACAAGGCACCAGCCACGGCACCAATGGCCACACCAAAAGGCACCTCCCAAGCACAAACAGCACCTTCCCACACTGACACATGCCTGCGACAGCCTCACGCAGCACTCACCTCACAGCTGCCAAGAGCAGCCAGGCAACCAGCACTGGCCTAGCACGCACTGCTTCACAAGTCACCTCACAACCACCACCACCAGCAGCAGCCAACACCCTAGCACTGCCCGCCAAGGCACAGAGGCACAAGTGACCTCACAATGCTGCCTCCAGCTCTGGCCTCGCACACCCTGGGACACAAGGCACCAGCCACGGCACCAATGGCCACACCAAAAGGCACCTCCCAAGCACAAACAGCACCTTCCCACACTGACACATGCCTGCCAGGGCCTCACGCAGCACTCACCTCACAGCTGCCAAGAACAGCCAGGCAACCAGCACTGGCCTAGCACGCACTGCTTCACAAGTCACCTCACAACCACCACCACCAGCAGCAGCCAACACCATAGCACTGCCCGCCAAGGCACACAGGCACAAGTGACCTCACAATGCTGCCTCCAGCTCTGGCCTCGCACACCCTGGGCCACAAGGCACCAGCCACGGCACCAATGGCCACACCAAAAGGCACCTCCCAAGGACAAACAGCACCTTCCCACACTGACACATGCCTGCCAGGGCCTCACGCAGCACTCACCTCACAGCTGCCAAGAGCAGCCAGGCAACCAGCACTGGCCTAGCACGCACTGCTTCACAAGTCACCTCACAACCACCACCACCAGCAGCAGCCAACACCCTAGCACTGCCCGCCAAGGCACACAGGCACAAGTGACCTCACAATGCTGCCTCCAGCTCTGGCCTCGCACACCCTGGGCCACAAGGCACCAGCCACAGCACCAATGGCCACACCAAAAGGCACCTCCCAAGCACAAACAGCACCTTCCCACACTGACACATGCCTGCCAGGGCCTCACGCAGCACTCACCTCACAGCTGCCAAGAGCAGCCAGGCAACCAGCACTGGCCTAGCACGCACTGCTTCACAAGTCACCTCACAACCACCACCACCAGCAGCAGCCAACACCCTAGCACTGCCCGCCAAGGCACACAGGCACAAGTGACCTCACAATGCTGCCTCCAGCTCTGGCCTCGCACACCCTGGGCCACAAGGCACCAGCCACGGCACCAATGGCCACACCAAAAGGCACCTCCCAAGCACAAACAGCACCTTCCCACACTGACACATGCCTGCCAGGGCCTCACGTAGCACTCACCTCACAGCTGCCAAGAGCAGCCAGGCAACCAGCACTGGCCTAGCACGCACTGCTTCACAAGTCACCTCACAACCACCACCACCAGCAGCAGCCAACACCCTAGCACTGCCCGCCAAGGCACACAGGCACAAGTGACCTCACAATGCTGCCTCCAGCTCTGGCCTCACACACCCTGGGCCACAAGGCACCAGCCACAGCACCAATGGCCACACCAAAAGGCACCTCCCAAGGACAAACAGCACCTTCCCACACTGACACATGCCTGCGATGGTCTCACGCAGCACTCACCTCACAGCTGCCAAGAGCAGCCAGGCAACCAGCACTGGCCTAGCACGCACTGCTTCACAAGTCACCTCACAACCACCACCACCAGCAGCAGCCAACACCCTAGCACTGCCCGACAAGGCACACAGGCACAAGTGACCTCACAATGCTGCCTCCAGCTCTGGCCTCGCACACCCTGGGCCACAAGGCACCAACCACGGCACCAATGGCCACACCAAAAGGCACCTCCCAAGGACAAACAGCACCTTCCCACACTGACACATGCCTGCCAGGGCCTCACGCAGCACTCACCTCACAGCTGCCAAGAGCAGCCAGGCAACCAGCACTGGCCTAGCACGCACTGCTTCACAAGTCACCTCACAACCACCACCACCAGCAGCAGCCAACACCCTAGCACTGCCCACCAAGGCACACAGGCACAAGTGACCTCACAATGCTGCCTCCAGCTCTGGCCTCGCACACCCTGGGGCACAAGGCACCAGCCACAGCACCAATGGCCACACCAAAAGGCACCTCCCAAGGACAAACAGCACCTTCCCACACTGACACATGCCTGCCAGGGCCTCACGCAGCACTCACCTCACAGCTGCCAAGAGCAGCCAGGCAACCAGCACTGGCCTAGCACGCACTGCTTCACAAGTCACCTCACAACCACCACCACCAGCAGCAGCCAACACCCTAGCACTGCCTGCCAAGGCACACAGGCACAAGTGACCTCACAATGCTGCCTCCAGCTCTGGCCTCGCACACCCTGGGCCACAAGGCACCAGCCACAGCACCAATGGCCACACCAAAAGGCACCTCCCAAGCACAAACAGCACCTTCCCACACTGACACATGCCTGCCAGGGCCTCACGCAGCACTCACCTCACAGCTGCCAAGAGCAGCCAGGCAACCAGCACTGGCCTAGCACGCACTGCTTCACAAGTCACCTCACAACCACCACCAGCAGCAGCAGCCAACACCCTAGCAGTGCCCGCCAAGGCACACAGGCACAAGTGACCTCACAATGCTGCCTCCAGCTCTGGCCTCGCACACCCTGGGCCACAAGGCACCAGCCACAGCACCAATGGCCACACCAAAAGGCACCTCCCAATGACAAACAGCACCTTCCCACACTGACACATGCCTGCCAGGGCCTCACGCAGCACTCACCTCACAGCTGCCAAGAGCAGCCAGGCAACCAGCACTGGCCTAGCACGCACTGCTTCACAAGTCACCTCACAACCACCACCAGCAGCAGCAGCCAACACCCTAGCACTGCCCGCCAAGGCACACAGGCACAAGTGACCTCACAATGCTGCCTCCAGCTCTGGCCTCGCACACCCTGGGCCACAAGGCACCAGCCACAGCACCAATGGCCACACCAAAAGGCACCTCCCAAGGACAAACAGCACCTTCCCACACTGACACATGCCTGCCAGGGCCTCACGTAGCACTCACCTCACAGCTGCCAAGAGCAGCCAGGCAACCAGCACTGGCCTAGCACGCACTGCTTCACAAGTCACCTCACAACCACCACCAGCAGCAGCAGCCAACACCCTAGCACTGCCCGCCAAGGCACACAGGCACAAGTGACCTCACAATGCTGCCTCCAGCTCTGGCCTCACACACCCTGGGCCACAAGGCACCAGCCACAGCACCAATGGCCACACCAAAAGGCACCTCCCAATGACAAACAGCACCTTCCCACACTGACACATGCCTGCGATGGTCTCACGCAGCACTCACCTCACAGCTGCCAAGAGCAGCCAGGCAACCAGCACTGGCCTAGCACGCACTGCTTCACAAGTCACCTCACAACCACCACCAGCAGCAGCAGCCAACACCCTAGCACTGCCCGCCAAGGCACACAGGCACAAGTGACCTCACAATGCTGCCTCCAGCTCTGGCCTCACACACCCTGGGCCACAAGGCACCAACCATGGCACCAATGGCCACACAAAAAGGCACCTCCCAAGGACAAACAGCACCTTCCCACACTGACACATGCCTGCCAGGGCCTCACGCAGCACTCACCTCACAGCTGCCAAGAGCAGCCAGGCAACCAGCACTGGCCTAGCACGTACTGCTTCACAAGTGACCTCACAACCACCACCACCAGCAGCAGCCAACACCCTAGCACTGCCCGCCAAGGCACACAGGCACAAGTGACCTCACAATGCTGCCTCCAGCTCTGGCCTCTCACACCCTGGGCCACAAGGCACCAGCCACAGCACCAATGGCCACACCAAAAGGAACCTCCCAAGGACAAACAGCACCTTCCCACACTGACATATGCCTGCGATGGTCTCACGCAGCACTCACCTTACAGCTGCCAAGAGCAGCCAGGCAACCAGCACTGGCCTAGCGCGCACTGCTTCACAAGTCACCTCACAACCACCACCACCAGCAGCAGCCAACACCCTAGCACTGCCCGACAAGGCACACAGGCACAAGTGACCTCACAATGCTGCCTCCAGCTCTGGCCTCGCACACCCTGGGCCACAAGGCACCAGCCACGGCACCAATGGCCACACGAAAAGGCACCTCCCAAGCACAAACAGCACCTTCCCACACTGACACATGCCTGCCAGGGCCTCACGCAGCACTCACCTCACAGCTGCCAAGAGCAGCCAGGCAACCAGCACTGGCCTAGCACGCACTGCTTCACAAGTCACCTCACAACCACCACCACCAGCAGCAGCCAACACCCTAGCACTGCCCGCCAAGGCACACAGGCACAAGTGACCTCACAATGCTGCCCCCAGCTCTGGCCTTGCACACCCTGGGACACAAGGCACCAGCCACGGCACCAATGGCCACACCAAAAGGCACCTCCCAAGCACAAACAGCACCTTCCCACACTGACACATGCCTGCCAGGGCCTCACGCAGCACTCACCTCACAGCTGCCAAGAGCAGCCAGGCAACCAGCACTGGCCTAGCACGCACTGCTTCACAAGTCACCTCACAACCACCACCAGCAGCAGCAGCCAACACCCTAGCACTGCCCGCCAAGGCACACAGGCACAAGTGACCTCACAATGCTGCCTCCAGCTCTGGCCTCGCACACCCTGGGCCACAAGGCACCAGCCACAGCACCAATGGCCACACCAAAAGGCACCTCCCAAGCACAAACAGCACCTTCCCACACTGACACATGCCTGCCAGGGCCTCACGTAGCACTCACCTCACAGCTGCCAAGAGCAGCCAGGCAACCAGCACTGGCCTAGCACGCACTGCTTCACAAGTCACCTCACAACCACCACCAGCAGCAGCAGCCAACACCCTAGCACTGCCCGCCAAGGCACACAGGCACAAGTGACCTCACAATGCTGCCTCCAGCTCTGGCCTCACACACCCTGGGCCACAAGGCACCAGCCACAGCACCAATGGCCACACCAAAAGGCACCTCCCAAGCACAAACAGCACCTTCCCACACTGACACATGCCTGCGATGGTCTCACGCAGCACTCACCTCACAGCTGCCAAGAGCAGCCAGGCAACCAGCACTGGCCTAGCACGCACTGCTTCACAAGTGACCTCACAACCACCACCACCAGCAGCAGCCAACACCCTAGCACTGCCCGCCAAGGCACACAGGCACAAGTGACCTCACAATGCTGCCTCCAGCTCTGGCCTCGCACACCCTGGGCCACAAGGCACCAACCACGGCACCAATGGCCACACAAAAAGGCACCCCCAAGGACAAACAGCACCTTCCCACACTGACACATGCCTGCCAGGGCCTCACGCAGCACTCACCTCACAGCTGCCAAGAGCAGCCAGGCAACCAGCACTGGCCTAGCGCGCACTGCTTCACAAGTCACCTCACAACCACCACCACCAGCAGCAGCCAACACCCTAGCACTGCCCGCCAAGGCACACAGGCACAAGTGACCTCACAATGCTGCCTCCAGCTCTGGCCTTGCACACCCTGGGCCACAAGGCACCAGCCACGGCACCAATGGCCACACCAAAAGGCACCTCCCAAGGACAAACAGCACCTTCCCACACTGACACATGCCTGCGATGGTCTCACGCAGCACTCACCTCACAGCTGCCAAGAGCAGCCAGGCAACCAGCACTGGCCTAGCACGCACTGCTTCACAAGTCACCTCACAACCACCACCACCAGCAGCAGCCAACACCATAGCACTGCCCGCCAAGGCACACAGGCACAACTGACCTCACAATGCTGCCTCCAGCTCTGGCCTCGCACACCCATGGACACAAGGCACCAGCCACGGCACCAATGGCCACACCAAAAGGCACCTCCCAAGCACAAACAGCACCTTCCCACACTGACACATGCCTGCGACAGCCTCACGCAGCACTCACCTCACAGCTGCCAAGAGCAGCCAGGCAACCAGCACTGGCCTAGCACGCACTGCTTCACAAGTCACCTCACAACCACCACCACCAGCAGCAGCCAACACCCTAGCACTGCCCGCCAAGGCACAGAGGCACAAGTGACCTCACAATGCTGCCTCCAGCTCTGGCCTCGCACACCCTGGGACACAAGGCACCAGCCACGGCACCAATGGCCACACCAAAAGGCACCTCCCAAGCACAAACAGCACCTTCCCACACTGACACATGCCTGCCAGGGCCTCACGCAGCACTCACCTCACAGCTGCCAAGAACAGCCAGGCAACCAGCACTGGCCTAGCACGCACTGCTTCACAAGTCACCTCACAACCACCACCACCAGCAGCAGCCAACACCATAGCACTGCCCGCCAAGGCACACAGGCACAAGTGACCTCACAATGCTGCCTCCAGCTCTGGCCTCGCACACCCTGGGCCACAAGGCACCAGCCACGGCACCAATGGCCACACCAAAAGGCACCTCCCAAGGACAAACAGCACCTTCCCACACTGACACATGCCTGCCAGGGCCTCACGCAGCACTCACCTCACAGCTGCCAAGAGCAGCCAGGCAACCAGCACTGGCCTAGCACGCACTGCTTCACAAGTCACCTCACAACCACCACCACCAGCAGCAGCCAACACCCTAGCACTGCCCGCCAAGGCACACAGGCACAAGTGACCTCACAATGCTGCCTCCAGCTCTGGCCTCGCACACCCTGGGCCACAAGGCACCAGCCACAGCACCAATGGCCACACCAAAAGGCACCTCCCAAGCACAAACAGCACCTTCCCACACTGACACATGCCTGCCAGGGCCTCACGCAGCACTCACCTCACAGCTGCCAAGAGCAGCCAGGCAACCAGCACTGGCCTAGCACGCACTGCTTCACAAGTCACCTCACAACCACCACCACCAGCAGCAGCCAACACCCTAGCACTGCCCGCCAAGGCACACAGGCACAAGTGACCTCACAATGCTGCCTCCAGCTCTGGCCTCGCACACCCTGGGCCACAAGGCACCAGCCACGGCACCAATGGCCACACCAAAAGGCACCTCCCAAGCACAAACAGCACCTTCCCACACTGACACATGCCTGCCAGGGCCTCACGTAGCACTCACCTCACAGCTGCCAAGAGCAGCCAGGCAACCAGCACTGGCCTAGCATGCACTGCTTCACAAGTCACCTCACAACCACCACCACCAGCAGCAGCCAACACCCTAGCACTGCCCGCCAAGGCACACAGGCACAAGTGACCTCACAATGCTGCCTCCAGCTCTGGCCTCACACACCCTGGGCCACAAGGCACCAGCCACAGCACCAATGGCCACACCAAAAGGCACCTCCCAAGGACAAACAGCACCTTCCCACACTGACACATGCCTGCGATGGTCTCACGCAGCACTCACCTCACAGCTGCCAAGAGCAGCCAGGCAACCAGCACTGGCCTAGCACGCACTGCTTCACAAGTCACCTCACAACCACCACCACCAGCAGCAGCCAACACCCTAGCACTGCCCGACAAGGCACACAGGCACAAGTGACCTCACAATGCTGCCTCCAGCTCTGGCCTCGCACACCCTGGGCCACAAGGCACCAACCACGGCACCAATGGCCACACCAAAAGGCACCTCCCAAGGACAAACAGCACCTTCCCACACTGACACATGCCTGCCAGGGCCTCACGCAGCACTCACCTCACAGCTGCCAAGAGCAGCCAGGCAACCAGCACTGGCCTAGCACGCACTGCTTCACAAGTCACCTCACAACCACCACCACCAGCAGCAGCCAACACCCTAGCACTGCCCACCAAGGCACACAGGCACAAGTGACCTCACAATGCTGCCTCCAGCTCTGGCCTCGCACACCCTGGGCCACAAGGCACCAGCCACAGCACCAATGGCCACACCAAAAGGCACCTCCCAAGGACAAACAGCACCTTCCCACACTGACACATGCCTGCCAGGGCCTCACGCAGCACTCACCTCACAGCTGCCAAGAGCAGCCAGGCAACCAGCACTGGCCTAGCACGCACTGCTTCACAAGTCACCTCACAACCACCACCACCAGCAGCAGCCAACACCCTAGCACTGCCTGCCAAGGCACACAGGCACAAGTGACCTCACAATGCTGCCTCCAGCTCTGGCCTCGCACACCCTGGGCCACAAGGCACCAGCCACAGCACCAATGGCCACACCAAAAGGCACCTCCCAAGCACAAACAGCACCTTCCCACACTGACACATGCCTGCCAGGGCCTCACGCAGCACTCACCTCACAGCTGCCAAGAGCAGCCAGGCAACCAGCACTGGCCTAGCACGCACTGCTTCACAAGTCACCTCACAACCACCACCAGCAGCAGCAGCCAACACCCTAGCAGTGCCCGCCAAGGCACACAGGCACAAGTGACCTCACAATGCTGCCTCCAGCTCTGGCCTCGCACACCCTGGGCCACAAGGCACCAGCCACAGCACCAATGGCCACACCAAAAGGCACCTCCCAATGACAAACAGCACCTTCCCACACTGACACATGCCTGCCAGGGCCTCACGCAGCACTCACCTCACAGCTGCCAAGAGCAGCCAGGCAACCAGCACTGGCCTAGCACGCACTGCTTCACAAGTCACCTCACAACCACCACCAGCAGCAGCAGCCAACACCCTAGCACTGCCCGCCAAGGCACACAGGCACAAGTGACCTCACAATGCTGCCTCCAGCTCTGGCCTCGCACACCCTGGGCCACAAGGCACCAGCCACAGCACCAATGGCCACACCAAAAGGCACCTCCCAAGGACAAACAGCACCTTCCCACACTGACACATGCCTGCCAGGGCCTCACGTAGCACTCACCTCACAGCTGCCAAGAGCAGCCAGGCAACCAGCACTGGCCTAGCACGCACTGCTTCACAAGTCACCTCACAACCACCACCAGCAGCAGCAGCCAACACCCTAGCACTGCCCGCCAAGGCACACAGGCACAAGTGACCTCACAATGCTGCCTCCAGCTCTGGCCTCACACACCCTGGGCCACAAGGCACCAGCCACAGCACCAATGGCCACACCAAAAGGCACCTCCCAATGACAAACAGCACCTTCCCACACTGACACATGCCTGCGATGGTCTCACGCAGCACTCACCTCACAGCTGCCAAGAGCAGCCAGGCAACCAGCACTGGCCTAGCACGCACTGCTTCACAAGTCACCTCACAACCACCACCAGCAGCAGCAGCCAACACCCTAGCACTGCCCGCCAAGGCACACAGGCACAAGTGACCTCACAATGCTGCCTCCAGCTCTGGCCTCACACACCCTGGGCCACAAGGCACCAACCACGGCACCAATGGCCACACAAAAAGGCACCTCCCAAGGACAAACAGCACCTTCCCACACTGACACATGCCTGCCAGGGCCTCACGCAGCACTCACCTCACAGCTGCCAAGAGCAGCCAGGCAACCAGCACTGGCCTAGCACGCACTGCTTCACAAGTCACCTCACAACCACCACCACCAGCAGCAGCCAACACCCTAGCACTGCCCACCAAGGCACACAGGCACAAGTGACCTCACAATGCTGCCTCCAGCTCTGGCCTCGCACACCCTGGGCCACAAGGCACCAGCCACAGCACCAATGGCCACACCAAAAGGCACCTCCCAAGGACAAACAGCACCTTCCCACACTGACACATGCCTGCCAGGGCCTCACGCAGCACTCACCTCACAGCTGCCAAGAGCAGCCAGGCAACCAGCACTGGCCTAGCACGCACTGCTTCACAAGTCACCTCACAACCACCACCACCAGCAGCAGCCAACACCCTAGCACTGCCTGCCAAGGCACACAGGCACAAGTGACCTCACAATGCTGCCTCCAGCTCTGGCCTCGCACACCCTGGGCCACAAGGCACCAGCCACAGCACCAATGGCCACACCAAAAGGCACCTCCCAAGCACAAACAGCACCTTCCCACACTGACACATGCCTGCCAGGGCCTCACGCAGCACTCACCTCACAGCTGCCAAGAGCAGCCAGGCAACCAGCACTGGCCTAGCACGCACTGCTTCACAAGTCACCTCACAACCACCACCAGCAGCAGCAGCCAACACCCTAGCAGTGCCCGCCAAGGCACACAGGCACAAGTGACCTCACAATGCTGCCTCCAGCTCTGGCCTCGCACACCCTGGGCCACAAGGCACCAGCCACAGCACCAATGGCCACACCAAAAGGCACCTCCCAATGACAAACAGCACCTTCCCACACTGACACATGCCTGCCAGGGCCTCACGCAGCACTCACCTCACAGCTGCCAAGAGCAGCCAGGCAACCAGCACTGGCCTAGCACGCACTGCTTCACAAGTCACCTCACAACCACCACCAGCAGCAGCAGCCAACACCCTAGCACTGCCCGCCAAGGCACACAGGCACAAGTGACCTCACAATGCTGCCTCCAGCTCTGGCCTCGCACACCCTGGGCCACAAGGCACCAGCCACAGCACCAATGGCCACACCAAAAGGCACCTCCCAAGGACAAACAGCACCTTCCCACACTGACACATGCCTGCCAGGGCCTCACGTAGCACTCACCTCACAGCTGCCAAGAGCAGCCAGGCAACCAGCACTGGCCTAGCACGCACTGCTTCACAAGTCACCTCACAACCACCACCAGCAGCAGCAGCCAACACCCTAGCACTGCCCGCCAAGGCACACAGGCACAAGTGACCTCACAATGCTGCCTCCAGCTCTGGCCTCACACACCCTGGGCCACAAGGCACCAGCCACAGCACCAATGGCCACACCAAAAGGCACCTCCCAATGACAAACAGCACCTTCCCACACTGACACATGCCTGCGATGGTCTCACGCAGCACTCACCTCACAGCTGCCAAGAGCAGCCAGGCAACCAGCACTGGCCTAGCACGCACTGCTTCACAAGTCACCTCACAACCACCACCAGCAGCAGCAGCCAACACCCTAGCACTGCCCGCCAAGGCACACAGGCACAAGTGACCTCACAATGCTGCCTCCAGCTCTGGCCTCACACACCCTGGGCCACAAGGCACCAACCATGGCACCAATGGCCACACAAAAAGGCACCTCCCAAGGACAAACAGCACCTTCCCACACTGACACATGCCTGCCAGGGCCTCACGCAGCACTCACCTCACAGCTGCCAAGAGCAGCCAGGCAACCAGCACTGGCCTAGCACGTACTGCTTCACAAGTGACCTCACAACCACCACCACCAGCAGCAGCCAACACCCTAGCACTGCCCGCCAAGGCACACAGGCACAAGTGACCTCACAATGCTGCCTCCAGCTCTGGCCTCTCACACCCTGGGCCACAAGGCACCAGCCACAGCACCAATGGCCACACCAAAAGGAACCTCCCAAGGACAAACAGCACCTTCCCACACTGACATATGCCTGCGATGGTCTCACGCAGCACTCACCTCACAGCTGCCAAGAGCAGCCAGGCAACCAGCACTGGCCTAGCGCGCACTGCTTCACAAGTCACCTCACAACCACCACCACCAGCAGCAGCCAACACCCTAGCACTGCCCGACAAGGCACACAGGCACAAGTGACCTCACAATGCTGCCTCCAGCTCTGGCCTCGCACACCCTGGGCCACAAGGCACCAGCCACGGCACCAATGGCCACACGAAAAGGCACCTCCCAAGCACAAACAGCACCTTCCCACACTGACACATGCCTGCCAGGGCCTCACGCAGCACTCACCTCACAGCTGCCAAGAGCAGCCAGGCAACCAGCACTGGCCTAGCACGCACTGCTTCACAAGTCACCTCACAACCACCACCACCAGCAGCAGCCAACACCCTAGCACTGCCCGCCAAGGCACACAGGCACAAGTGACCTCACAATGCTGCCCCCAGCTCTGGCCTTGCACACCCTGGGACACAAGGCACCAGCCACGGCACCAATGGCCACACCAAAAGGCACCTCCCAAGCACAAACAGCACCTTCCCACACTGACACATGCCTGCCAGGGCCTCACGCAGCACTCACCTCACAGCTGCCAAGAGCAGCCAGGCAACCAGCACTGGCCTAGCACGCACTGCTTCACAAGTCACCTCACAACCACCACCAGCAGCAGCAGCCAACACCCTAGCACTGCCCGCCAAGGCACACAGGCACAAGTGACCTCACAATGCTGCCTCCAGCTCTGGCCTCGCACACCCTGGGCCACAAGGCACCAGCCACAGCACCAATGGCCACACCAAAAGGCACCTCCCAAGCACAAACAGCACCTTCCCACACTGACACATGCCTGCCAGGGCCTCACGTAGCACTCACCTCACAGCTGCCAAGAGCAGCCAGGCAACCAGCACTGGCCTAGCACGCACTGCTTCACAAGTCACCTCACAACCACCACCACCAGCAGCAGCCAACACCCTAGCACTGCCCGCCAAGGCACACAGGCACAAGTGACCTCACAATGCTGCCTCCAGCTCTGGCCTCACACACCCTGGGCCACAAGGCACCAGCCACAGCACCAATGGCCACACCAAAAGGCACCTCCCAAGCACAAACAGCACCTTCCCACACTGACACATGCCTGCGATGGTCTCACGCAGCACTCACCTCACAGCTGCCAAGAGCAGCCAGGCAACCAGCACTGGCCTAGCACGCACTGCTTCACAAGTCACCTCACAACCACCACCAGCAGCAGCAGCCAACACCCTAGCACTGCCCGCCAAGGCACACAGGCACAAGTGACCTCACAATGCTGCCTCCAGCTCTGGCCTCACACACCCTGGGCCACAAGGCACCAGCCACAGCACCAATGGCCACACCAAAAGGCACCTCCCAAGGACAAACAGCACCTTCCCACACTGACACATGCCTGCGATGGTCTCACGCAGCACTCACCTCACAGCTGCCAAGAGCAGCCAGGCAACCAGCACTGGCCTAGCACGCACTGCTTCACAAGTGACCTCACAACCACCACCACCAGCAGCAGCCAACACCCTAGCACTGCCCGCCAAGGCACACAGGCACAAGTGACCTCACAATGCTGCCTCCAGCTCTGGCCTCGCACACCCTGGGCCACAAGGCACCAACCACGGCACCAATGGCCACACAAAAAGGCACCCCCAAGGACAAACAGCACCTTCCCACACTGACACATGCCTGCCAGGGCCTCACGCAGCACTCACCTCACAGCTGCCAAGAGCAGCCAGGCAACCAGCACTGGCCTAGCACGTACTGCTTCACAAGTGACCTCACAACCACCACCAGCAGCAGCAGCCAACACCCTAGCACTGCCCGCCAAGGCACACAGGCACAAGTGACCTCACAATGCTGCCTCCAGCTCTGGCCTCTCACACCCTGGGCCACAAGGCACCAGCCACAGCACCAATGGCCACACCAAAAGGAACCTCCCAAGGACAAACAGCACCTTCCCACACTGACACATGCCTGCGATGGTCTCACGCAGCACTCACCTCACAGCTGCCAAGAGCAGCCAGGCAACCAGCACTGGCCTAGCGCGCACTGCTTCACAAGTCACCTCACAACCACCACCACCAGCAGCAGCCAACACCCTAGCACTGCCCGACAAGGCACACAGGCACAAGTGACCTCACAATGCTGCCTCCAGCTCTGGCCTCGCACACCCTGGGCCACAAGGCACCAGCCACGGCACCAATGGCCACACCAAAAGGCACCTCCCAAGCACAAACAGCACCTTCCCACACTGACACATGCCAATGACAGCCTCATGCAGCACTCACCTCACAGCTGCCAAGAGCAGCCAGGCAACCAGCACTGCCCTAGCACGCACTGCTTCACAAGTCACCTCACAACCACCACCACCAGCAGCAGCCAACACCCTAGCACTGCCCGCCAAGGCACACAGGCACAAGTGACCTCACAATGCTGCCCCCAGCTCTGGCCTTGCACACCCATGGACACAAGGCACCAGCCACGGCACCAATGGCCACACCAAAAGGCACCTCCCAAGCACAAACAGCACCTTCCCACACTGACACATGCCTGCCAGGGCCTCACGCAGCACTCACCTCACAGCTGCCAAGAGCAGCCAGGCAACCAGCACTGGCCTAGCACGCACTGCTTCACAAGTCACCTCACAACCACCACCAGCAGCAGCAGCCAACACCCTAGCACTGCCCGCCAAGGCACACAGGCACAAGTGACCTCACAATGCTGCCCCCAGCTCTGGCCTCGCACACCCTGGGCCACAAGGCACCAGCCACAGCACCAATGGCCACACCAAAAGGCACCTCCCAAGGACAAACAGCACCTTCCCACACTGACACATGCCTGCAATGGTCTCACGCAGCACTCACCTCACAGCTGCCAAGAGCAGCCAGGCAACCAGCACTGGCCTAGCACGCACTGCTTCACAAGTGACCTCACAACCACCACCACCAGCAGCAGCCAACACCCTAGCACTGCCCGCCAAGGCACACAGGCACAAGTGACCTCACAATGCTGCCTCCAGCTCTGGCCTCGCACACCCTGGGCCACAAGGCACCAACCACGGCACCAATGGCCACACAAAAAGGCACCCCCAAGGACAAACAGCACCTTCCCACACTGACACATGCCTGCCAGGGCCTCACGCAGCACTCACCTCACAGCTGCCAAGAGCAGCCAGGCAACCAGCACTGGCCTAGCACGTACTGCTTCACAAGTGACCTCACAACCACCACCACCAGCAGCAGCCAACACCCTAGCACTGCCCGCCAAGGCACACAGGCACAAGTGACCTCACAATGCTGCCTCCAGCTCTGGCCTCTCACACCCTGGGCCACAAGGCACCAGCCACAGCACCAATGGCCACACCAAAAGGAACCTCCCAAGGACAAACAGCACCTTCCCACACTGACACATGCCTGCGATGGTCTCACGCAGCACTCACCTCACAGCTGCCAAGAGCAGCCAGGCAACCAGCACTGGCCTAGCGCGCACTGCTTCACAAGTCACCTCACAACCACCACCACCAGCAGCAGCCAACACCCTAGCAGTGCCTGCCAAGGCACACAGGCACAAGTGACCTCACAATGCTGCCTCCAGCTCTGGCCTCGCACACCCTGGGCCACAAGGCACCAGCCACGGCACCAATGGCCACACCAAAAGGCACCTCCCAAGCACAAACAGCACCTTCCCACACTGACACATGCCAATGACAGCCTCATGCAGCACTCACCTCACAGCTGCCAAGAGCAGCCAGGCAACCAGCACTGCCCTAGCACGCACTGCTTCACAAGTCACCTCACAACCACCACCACCAGCAGCAGCCAACACCCTAGCACTGCCCGCCAAGGCACACAGGCACAAGTGACCTCACAATGCTGCCCCCAGCTCTGGCCTTGCACACCCATGGACACAAGGCACCAGCCACGGCACCAATGGCCACACCAAAAGGCACCTCCCAAGCACAAACAGCACCTTCCCACACTGACACATGCCTGCCAGGGCCTCACGCAGCACTCACCTCACAGCTGCCAAGAGCAGCCAGGCAACCAGCACTGGCCTAGCACGCACTGCTTCACAAGTCACCTCACAACCACCACCACCAGCAGCAGCCAACACCCTAGCACTGCCCGCCAAGGCACACAGGCACAAGTGACCTCACAATGCTGCCTCCAGCTCTGGCCTCGCACACCCTGGGCCACAAGGCACCAGCCACAGCACCAATGGCCACACCAAAAGGCACCTCCCAAGGACAAACAGCACCTTCCCACACTGACACATGCCTGCCAGGGCCTCACGTAGCACTCACCTCACAGCTGCCAAGAGCAGCCAGGCAACCAGCACTGGCCTAGCACGCACTGCTTCACAAGTCACCTCACAACCACCACCACCAGCAGCAGCCAACACCCTAGCACTGCCCGACAAGGCACACAGGCACAAGTGACCTCACAATGCTGCCTCCAGCTCTGGCGTCGCACACCCTGGGCCACAAGGCACCAACCACGGCACCAATGGCCACACCAAAAGGCACCTCCCAAGGACAAACAGCACCTTCCCACACTGACACATGCCTGCCAGGGCCTCACGCAGCACTCACCTCACAGCTGCCAAGAGCAGCCAGGCAACCAGCACTGGCCTAGCACGCACTGCTTCACAAGTCACCTCACAACCACCACCACCAGCAGCAGCCAACACCCTAGCACTGCCCGCCAAGGCACACAGGCACAAGTGACCTCACAATGCTGCCTCCAGCTCTGGCCTCGCACACCCTGGCACACAAGGCACCAGCCACAGCACCAATGGCCACACCAAAAGGAACCTCCCAAGGACAAACAGCACCTTCCCACACTGACACATGCCTGCGATGGTCTCACGCAGCACTCACCTCACAGCTGCCAAGAGCAGCCAGGCAACCAGCACTGGCCTAGCATGCACTGCTTCACAAGTCACCTCACAACCACCACCACCAGCAGCAGCCAACACCCTAGCACTGCCCAACAAGGCACACAGGCACAAGTGACCTCACAATGCTGCCTCCAGCTCTGGCCTCGCACACCCTGGGCCACAAGGCACCAGCCACGGCACCAATGGCCACACCAAAAGGCACCTCCCAAGGACAAACAGCACCTTCCCACACTGACACATGCCTGCCAGGGCCTCACGCAGCACTCACCTCACAGCTGCCAAGAGCAGCCAGGCAACCAGCACTGGCCTAGCACGCACTGCTTCACAAGTCACCTCACAACCACCACCACCAGCAGCAGCCAACACCCTAGCACTGCCCGCCAAGGCACACAGGCACAAGTGACCTCACAATGCTGCCCCCAGCTCTGGCCTTGCACAGCCTGGGACACAAGGCACCAGCCACGGCACCAATGGCCACACCAAAAGGCACCTCCCAAGGACAAACAGCACCTTCCCACACTGACACATGCCTGCCAGGGCCTCACGCAGCACTCACCTCACAGCTGCCAAGAGCAGCCAGGCAAGCAGCACTGGCCTAGCACGCACTGCTTCACAAGTCACCTCACAACCACCACCACCAGCAGCAGCCAACACCCTAGCACTGCCCGCCAAGGCACACAGGCACAAGTGACCTCACAATGCTGCCTCCAGCTCTGGCCTCGCACACCCTGGGCCACAAGGCACCAGCCACAGCACCAATGGCCACACCAAAAGGCACCTCCCAAGGACAAACAGCACCTTCCCACACTGACACATGCCTGCGATGGTCTCACGCAGCACTCACCTCACAGCTGCCAAGAGCAGCCAGGCAACCAGCACTGGCCTAGCACGCACTGCTTCACAAGTCACCTCACAACCACCACCACCAGCAGCAGCCAACACCCTAGCACTGCCCGCCAAGGCACACAGGCACAAGTGACCTCACAATGCTGCCTCCAGCTCTGGCCTCGCACATCCTGGGCCACAAGGCACCAACCACGGCACCAATGGCCACACAAAAAGGCACCTCCCAAGGACAAACAGCACCTTCCCACACTGACACATGCCTGCCAGGGCCTCACGCAGCACTCACCTCACAGCTGCCAAGAGCAGCCAGGCAACCAGCACTGGCCTAGCACGCACTGCTTCACAAGTCACCTCACAACCACCACCACCAGCAGCAGCCAACACCCTAGCACTGCCCGCCAAGGCACACAGGCACAAGTGACCTCACAATGCTGCCTCCAGCTCTGGCCTCGCACACCCTGGGCCACAAGGCACCAGCCACAGCACCAATGGCCACACCAAAAGGCACCTCCCAAGGACAAACAGCACCTTCCCACACTGACACATGCCTGCCAGGGCCTCACGCAGCACTCACCTCACAGCTGCCAAGAGCAGCCAGGCAACCAGCACTGGCCTAGCACGCACTGCTTCACAAGTCACCTCACAACCACCACCACCAGCAGCAGCCAACACCCTAGCACTGCCCGCCAAGGCACACAGGCACAAGTGACCTCACAATGCTGCCTCCAGCTCTGGCCTCGCACACCCTGGGCCACAAGGCACCAGCCACGGCACCAATGGCCACACCAAAAGGCACCTCCCAAGGACAAACAGCACCTTCCCACACTGACACATGCCTGCCAGGGCCTCACGCAGCACTCACCTCACAGCTGCCAAGAGCAGCCAGGCAACCAGCACTGGCCTAGCACGCACTGCTTCACAAGTCACCTCACAACCACCACCAGCAGCAGCAGCCAACACCCTAGCACTGCCCGCCAAGGCACACAGGCACAAGTGACCTCACAATGCTGCCTCCAGCTCTGGCCTCGCACACCCTGGGCCACAAGGCACCAGCCACAGCACCAATGGCCACACCAAAAGGCACCTCCCAAGGACAAACAGCACCTTCCCACACTGACACATGCCTGCCAGGGCCTCACGTAGCACTCACCTCACAGCTGCCAAGAGCAGCCAGGCAACCAGCACTGGCCTAGCACGCACTGCTTCACAAGTCACCTCACAACCACCACCACCAGCAGCAGCCAACACCCTAGCACTGCCCGCCAAGGCACACAGGCACAAGTGACCTCACAATGCTGCCTCCAGCTCTGGCCTCACACACCCTGGGCCACAAGGCACCAGCCACAGCACCAATGGCCACACCAAAAGGCACCTCCCAATGACAAACAGCACCTTCCCACACTGACACATGCCTGCGATGGTCTCACGCAGCACTCACCTCACAGCTGCCAAGAGCAGCCAGGCAACCAGCACTGGCCTAGCACGCACTGCTTCACAAGTCACCTCACAACCACCACCAGCAGCAGCAGCCAACACCCTAGCACTGCCCGCCAAGGCACACAGGCACAAGTGACCTCACAATGCTGCCTCCAGCTCTGGCCTCGCACACCCTGGGCCACAAGGCACCAGCCACAGCACCAATGGCCACACCAAAAGGCACCTCCCAAGCACAAACAGCACCTTCCCACACTGACACATGCCTGCGACAGCCTCACGCAGCACTCACCTCACAGCTGCCAAGAGCAGCCAGGCAAGCAGCACTGGCCTAGCACGCACTGCTTCACAAGTCACCTCACAACCACCACCACCAGCAGCAGCCAACACCCTAGCACTGCCCGCCAAGGCACACAGGCACAAGTGACCTCACAATGCTGCCTCCAGCTCTGGCCTCGCACACCCTGGCACACAAGGCACCAGCCACAGCACCAATGGCCACACCAAAAGGAACCTCCCAAGGACAAACAGCACCTTCCCACACTGACACATGCCTGCGATGGTCTCACGCAGCACTCACCTCACAGCTGCCAAGAGCAGCCAGGCAACCAGCACTGGCCTAGCACGCACTGCTTCACAAGTCACCTCACAACCACCACCAGCAGCAGCAGCCAACACCCTAGCACTGCCCGACAAGGCACACAGGCACAAGTGACCTCACAATGCTGCCTCCAGCTCTGGCCTCGCACACCCTGGGCCACAAGGCACCAGCCACGGCACCAATGGCCACACCAAAAGGCACCTCCCAAGGACAAACAGCACCTTCCCACACTGACACATGCCTGCCAGGGACTCATGCAGCACTCACCTCACAGCTGCCAAGAGCAGCCAGGCAACCAGCACTGGCCTAGCACGCACTGCTTCACAAGTCACCTCACAACCACCACCACCAGCAGCAGCCAACACCCTAGCACTGCCCGCCAAGGCACACAGGCACAAGTGACCTCACAATGCTGCCTCCAGCTCTGGCCTTGCACACCCATGGACACAAGGCACCAGCCACGGCACCAATGGCCACACCAAAAGGCACCTCCCAAGCACAAACAGCACCTTCCCACACTGACACATGCCTGCCAGGGCCTCACGCAGCACTCACCTCACAGCTGCCAAGAGCAGCCAGGCAACCAGCACTGGCCTAGCACGCACTGCTTCACAAGTCACCTCACAACCACCACCAGCAGCAGCAGCCAACACCCTAGCACTGCCCGCCAAGGCACACAGGCACAAGTGACCTCACAATGCTGCCTCCAGCTCTGGCCTCGCACACCCTGGGCCACAAGGCACCAGCCACAGCACCAATGGCCACACCAAAAGGCACCTCCCAAGGACAAACAGCACCTTCCCACACTGACACATGCCTGCCAGGGCCTCACGTAGCACTCACCTCACAGCTGCCAAGAGCAGCCAGGCAACCAGCACTGGCCTAGCACGCACTGCTTCACAAGTCACCTCACAACCACCACCACCAGCAGCAGCCAACACCCTAGCACTGCCCGCCAAGGCACACAGGCACAAGTGACCTCACAATGCTGCCCCCAGCTCTGGCCTCACACACCCTGGGCCACAAGGCACCAGCCACAGCACCAATGGCCACACCAAAAGGCACCTCCCAAGGACAAACAGCACCTTCCCACACTGACACATGCCTGCGATGGTCTCACGCAGCACTCACCTCACAGCTGCCAAGAGCAGCCAGGCAACCAGCACTGGCCTAGCACGCACTGCTTCACAAGTCACCTCACAACCACCACCACCAGCAGCAGCCAACACCCTAGCACTGCCCGCCAAGGCACACAGGCACAAGTGACCTCACAATGCTGCCTCCAGCTCTGGCCTCGCACACCCTGGGCCACAAGGCACCAGCCACGGCACCAATGGCCACACCAAAAGGCACCTCCCAAGCACAAACAGCACCTTCCCACACTGACACATGCCTGCCAGGGCCTCACGCAGCACTCACCTCACAGCTGCCAAGAGCAGCCAGGCAACCAGCACTGGCCTAGCATGCACTGCTTCACAAGTCACCTCACAACCACCACCACCAGCAGCAGCCAACACCCTAGCACTGCCCGCCAAGGCACACAGGCACAAGTGACCTCACAATGCTGCCTCCAGCTCTGGCCTCGCACACCCTGGGCCACAAGGCACCAACCATGGCACCAATGGCCACACAAAAAGGCACCTCCCAAGGACAAACAGCACCTTCCCACACTGACACATGCCTGCCAGGGCCTCACGCAGCACTCACCTCACAGCTGCCAAGAGCAGCCAGGCAACCAGCACTGGCCTAGCACGTACTGCTTCACAAGTGACCTCACAACCACCACCACCAGCAGCAGCCAACACCCTAGCACTGCCCGCCAAGGCACACAGGCACAAGTGACCTCACAATGCTGCCTCCAGCTCTGGCCTCGCACACCCTGGGCCACAAGGCACCAGCCACAGCACCAATGGCCACACCAAAAGGAACCTCCCAAGGACAAACAGCACCTTCCCACACTGACACATGCCTGCGATGGTCTCACGCAGCACTCACCTCACAGCTGCCAAGAGCAGCCAGGCAACCAGCACTGGCCTAGCACGCACTGCTTCACAAGTCACCTCACAACCACCACCACCAGCAGCAGCCAACACCCTAGCACTGCCCGCCAAGGCACACAGGCACAAGTGACCTCACAATGCTGCCTCCAGCTCTGGCCTCGCACACCCTGGGCCACAAGGCACCAGCCACGGCACCAATGGCCACACCAAAAGGCACCTCCCAAGCACAAACAGCACCTTCCCACACTGACACATGCCTGCCAGGGCCTCACGCAGCACTCACCTCACAGCTGCCAAGAGCAGCCAGGCAACCAGCACTGGCCTAGCACGCACTGCTTCACAAGTCACCTCACAACCACCACCACCAGCAGCAGCCAACACCCTAGCACTGCCCGCCAAGGCACACAGGCACAAGTGACCTCACAATGCTGCCCCCAGCTCTGGCCTTGCACACCCTGGGACACAAGGCACCAGCCACGGCACCAATGGCCACACCAAAAGGCACCTCCCAAGCACAAACAGCACCTTCCCACACTGACACATGCCTGCCAGGGCCTCACGCAGCACTCACCTCACAGCTGCCAAGAGCAGCCAGGGAACCAGCACTGGCCTAGCACGCACTGCTTCACAAGTCACCTCACAACCACCACCACCAGCAGCAGCCAACACCCTAGCACTGCCCGCCAAGGCACACAGGCACAAGTGACCTCACAATGCTGCCTCCAGCTCTGGCCTCGCACACCCTGGGCCACAAGGCACCAGCCACAGCACCAATGGCCACACCAAAAGGCACCTCCCAAGGACAAACAGCACCTTCCCACACTGACACATGCCTGCCAGGGCCTCACGCAGCACTCACCTCACAGCTGCCAAGAGCAGCCAGGCAACCAGCACTGGCCTAGCACGCACTGCTTCACAAGTCACCTCACAACCACCACCACCAGCAGCAGCCAACACCCTAGCACTGCCCGCCAAGGCACACAGGCACAAGTGACCTCACAATGCTGCCTCCAGCTCTGGCCTCGCACACCCTGGGCCACAAGAAACCAGCCACAGCACCAATGGCCACACCAAAAGGCACCTCCCAAGGACAAACAGCACCTTCCCACACTGACACATGCCTGCCAGGGCCTCACGCAGCACTCACCTCACAGCTGCCAAGAGCAGCCAGGCAACCAGCACTGGCCTAGCGCGCACTGCTTCACAAGTCACCTCACAACCACCACCACCAGCAGCAGCCAACACCCTAGCACTGCCCGCCAAGGCACACAGGCACAAGTGACCTCACAATGCTGCCTCCAGCTCTGGCCTCGCACACCCTGGGCCACAAGGCACCAACCACGGCACCAATGGCCACACAAAAAGGCACCTCCCAAGGACAAACAGCACCTTCCCACACTGACACATGCCTGCCAGGGCCTCACGCAGCACTCACCTCACAGCTGCCAAGAGCAGCCAGGCAACCAGCACTGGCCTAGCACGTACTGCTTCACAAGTGACCTCACAACCACCACCACCAGCAGCAGCCAACACCCTAGCACTGCCCGCCAAGGCACACAGGCACAAGTGACCTCACAATGCTGCCTCCAGCTCTGGCCTCTCACACCCTGGGACACAAGGCACCAGCCACAGCACCAATGGCCACACCAAAAGGAACCTCCCAAGGACAAACAGCACCTTCCCACACTGACACATGCCTGCGATGGTCTCACGCAGCACTCACCTCACAGCTGCCAAGAGCAGCCAGGCAACCAGCACTGGCCTAGCATGCACTGCTTCACAAGTCACCTCACAACCACCACCACCAGCAGCAGCCAACACCCTAGCACTGCCCGACAAGGCACACAGGCACAAGTGACCTCACAATGCTGCCTCCAGCTCTGGCCTCGCACACCCTGGGCCACAAGGCACCAGCCACAGCACCAATGGCCACACCAAAAGGCACCTCCCAAGGACAAACAGCACCTTCCCACACTGACACATGCCTGCCAGGGCCTCACGCAGCACTCACCTCACAGCTGCCAAGAGCAGCCAGGCAACCAGCACTGGCCTAGCACGCACTGCTTCACAAGTCACCTCACAACCACCACCACCAGCAGCAGCCAACACCCTAGCACTGCCCGCCAAGGCACACAGGCACAAGTGACCTCACAATGCTGCCTCCAGCTCTGGCCTCGCACACCCTGGGCCACAAGGCACCAGCCACAGCACCAATGGCCACACAAAAAGGCACCTCCCAAGGACAAACAGCACCTTCCCACACTGACACATGCCTGCCAGGGCCTCACGCAGCACTCACCTCACAGCTGCCAAGAGCAGCCAGGCAACCAGCACTGGCCTAGCACGTACTGCTTCACAAGTGACCTCACAACCACCACCACCAGCAGCAGCCAACACCCTAGCACTGCCCGCCAAGGCACACAGGCACAAGTGACCTCACAATGCTGCCTCCAGCTCTGGCCTCTCACACCCTGGGCCACAAGGCACCAGCCACAGCACCAATGGCCACACCAAAAGGAACCTCCCAAGGACAAACAGCACCTTCCCACACTGACACATGCCTGCGATGGTCTCACGCAGCACTCACCTCACAGCTGCCAAGAGCAGCCAGGCAACCAGCACTGGCCTAGCATGCACTGCTTCACAAGTCACCTCACAACCACCACCACCAGCAGCAGCCAACACCCTAGCACTGCCCGACAAGGCACACAGGCACAAGTGACCTCACAATGCTGCCTCCAGCTCTGGCCTCGCACACCCTGGGCCACAAGGCACCAGCCACGGCACCAATGGCCACACCAAAAGGCACCTCCCAAGGACAAACAGCACCTTCCCACACTGACACATGCCTGCCAGGGCCTCACACAGCACTCACCTCACAGCTGCCAAGAGCAGCCAGGCAACCAGCACTGGCCTAGCACGCACTGCTTCACAAGTCACCTCACAACCACCACCACCAGCAGCAGCCAACACCCTAGCACTGCCCGCCAAGGCACACAGGCACAAGTGACCTCACAATGCTGCCCCCAGCTCTGGCCTTGCACACCCTGGGACACAAGGCACCAGCCACGGCACCAATGGCCACACCAAAAGGCACCTCCCAAGGACAAACAGCACCTTCCCACACTGACACATGCCTGCCAGGGCCTCACGCAGCACTCACCTCACAGCTGCCAAGAGCAGCCAGGCAACCAGCACTGGCCTAGCACGCACTGCTTCACAAGTGACCTCACAACCACCACCACCAGCAGCAGCCAACACCCTAGCACTGCCCGCCAAGGCACACAGGCACAAGTGACCTCACAATGCTGCCTCCAGCTCTGGCCTCGCACACCCTGGGCCACAAGGCACCAGCCACAGCACCAATGGCCACACCAGAGGCACCTCCCAAGGACAAACAGCACCTTCCCACACTGACACATGCCTGCGATGGTCTCACGCAGCACTCACCTCACAGCTGCCAAGAGCAGCCAGGCAACCAGCACTGGCCTAGCATGCACTGCTTCACAAGTCACCTCACAACCACCACCACCAGCAGCAGCCAACACCCTAGCAGTGCCTGCCAAGGCACACAGGCACAAGTGACCTCACAATGCTGCCTCCAGCTCTGGCCTCGCACATCCTGGGCCACAAGGCACCAGCCACAGCACCAATGGCCACACCAAAAGGCACCTCCCAAGCACAAACAGCACCTTCCCACACTGACACATGCCTGCCAGGGCCTCACGCAGCACTCACCTCACAGCTGCCAAGAGCAGCCAGGCAACCAGCACTGGCCTAGCACGCACTGCTTCACAAGTCACCTCACAACCACCACCACCAGCAGCAGCCAACACCCTAGCACTGCCCGCCAAGGCACACAGGCACAAGTGACCTCACAATGCTGCCCCCAGCTCTGGCCTTGCACACCCATGGACACAAGGCACCAGCCACGGCACCAATGGCCACACCAAAAGGCACCTCCCAAGGACAAACAGCACCTTCCCACACTGACACATGCCTGCCAGGGCCTCACGCAGCACTCACCTCACAGCTGCCAAGAGCAGCCAGGCAACCAGCACTGGCCTAGCACGCACTGCTTCACAAGTCACCTCACAACCACCACCAGCAGCAGCAGCCAACACCCTAGCACTGCCCGCCAAGGCACACAGGCACAAGTGACCTCACAATGCTGCCTCCAGCTCTGGCCTCGCACACCCTGGGCCACAAGGCACCAGCCACAGCACCAATGGCCACACCAAAAGGCACCTCCCAAGGACAAACAGCACCTTCCCACACTGACACATGCCTGCGACAGCCTCACGCAGCACTCACCTCACAGCTGCCAAGAGCAGCCAGGCAACCAGCACTGGCCTAGCACGCACTGCTTCACAAGTCACCTCACAACCACCACCAGCAGCAGCAGCCAACACCCTAGCACTGCCCGCCAAGGCACACAGGCACAAGTGACCTCACAATGCTGCCTCCAGCTCTGGCCTCGCACACCCTGGGCCACAAGGCACCAGCCACAGCACCAATGGCCACACCAAAAGGCACCTCCCAAGCACAAACAGCACCTTCCCACACTGACACATGCCTGCCAGGGCCTCACGCAGCACTCACCTCACAGCTGCCAAGAGCAGCCAGGCAACCAGCACTGGCCTAGCACGCACTGCTTCACAAGTCACCTCACAACCACCACCAGCAGCAGCAGCCAACACCCTAGCACTGCCCGACAAGGCACACAGGCACAAGTGACCTCACAATGCTGCCTCCAGCTCTGGCCTCGCACACCCTGGGCCACAAGGCACCAGCCACGGCACCAATGGCCACACCAAAAGGCACCTCCCAAGCACAAACAGCACCTTCCCACACTGACACATGCCTGCCAGGGCCTCACGTAGCACTCACCTCACAGCTGCCAAGAGCAGCCAGGCAACCAGCACTGGCCTAGCACGCACTGCTTCACAAGTCACCTCACAACCACCACCAGCAGCAGCAGCCAACACCCTAGCACTGCCCGCCAAGGCACACAGGCACAAGTGACCTCACAATGCTGCCTCCAGCTCTGGCCTCACACACCCTGGGCCACAAGGCACCAGCCACAGCACCAATGGCCACACCAAAAGGCACCTCCCAAGGACAAACAGCACCTTCCCACACTGACACATGCCTGCGATGGTCTCACGCAGCACTCACCTCACAGCTGCCAAGAGCAGCCAGGCAACCAGCACTGGCCTAGCACGTACTGCTTCACAAGTCACCTCACAACCACCACCACCAGCAGCAGCCAACACCCTAGCACTGCCCGACAAGGCACACAGGCACAAGTGACCTCACAATGCTGCCTCCAGCTCTGGCCTCGCACACCCTGGGCCACAAGGCACCAACCACGGCACCAATGGCCACACCAAAAGGCACCTCCCAAGGACAAACAGCACCTTCCCACACTGACACATGCCTGCAAGGGCCTCACGCAGCACTCACCTCACAGCTGCCAAGAGCAGCCAGGGAACCAGCACTGGCCTAGCACGCACTGCTTCACAAGTCACCTCACAACCACCACCACCAGCAGCAGCCAACACCCTAGCACTGCCCGCCAAGGCACACAGGCACAAGTGACCTCACAATGCTGCCTCCAGCTCTGGCCTCGCACACCCTGGGCCACAAGGCACCAGCCACAGCACCAATGGCCACATCAAAAGGCACCTCCCAAGCACAAACAGCACCTTCCCACACTGACACATGCCTGCCAGGGCCTCACGCAGCACTCACCTCACAGCTGCCAAGAGCAGCCAGGCAACCAGCACTGGCCTAGCACGCACTGCTTCACAAGTCACCTCACAACCACCACCACCAGCAGCAGCCAACACCCTAGCACTGCCCGACAAGGCACACAGGCACAAGTGACCTCACAATGCTGCCTCCAGCTCTGGCCTCGCACACCCTGGGCCACAAGGCACCAGCCACAGCACCAATGGCCACACCAAAAGGCACCTCCCAAGGACAAACAGCACCTTCCCACACTGACACATGCCAACGACAGCCTCATGCAGCATTCACCTCACAGCTGCCAAGAGCAGCCAGGCAACCAGCACTGGCCTAGCACGCACTGCTTCACAAGTCACCTCACAACCACCACCACCAGCAGCAGCCAACACCCTAGCACTGCCCGACAAGGCACACAGGCACAAGTGACCTCACAATGCTGCCTCCAGCTCTGGCCTCGCACACCCTGGGCCACAAGGCACCAGCCACAGCACCAATGGCCACACCAAAAGGCACCTCCCAAGGACAAACAGCACCTTCCCACACTGACACATGCCAACGACAGCCTCATGCAGCACTCACCTCACAGCTGCCAAGAGCAGCCAGGCAACCAGCACTGGCCTAGCACGCACTGCTTCACAAGTCACCTCACAACCACCACCACCAGCAGCAGCCAACACCCTAGCACTGCCCGCCAAGGCACACAGGCACAAGTGACCTCACAATGCTGCCTCCAGCTCTGGCCTCTCACACCCTGGGCCACAAGGCACCAGCCACAGCACCAATGGCCACACCAAAAGGAACCTCCCAAGGACAAACAGCACCTTCCCACACTGACACATGCCTGCGATGGTCTCACGCAGCACTCACCTCACAGCTGCCAAGAGCAGCCAGGCAACCAGCACTGGCCTAGCACGCACTGCTTCACAAGTGACCTCACAACCACCACCACCAGCAGCCAAAACCCTAGTACTGCCCAACAAGGCACACAGGCACAAGTGACCTCACAATGCTGCCTCCAGCTCTGGCCTCACACACCCTGGGCCACAAGGCACCAGCCACAGCACCAATGGCCACACCAAAAGGCACCTCCCAAGGACAAACAGCACCTTCCCACACTGACACATGCCTGCGATGGTCTCACGCAGCACTCACCTCACAGCTGCCAAGAGCAGCCAGGCAACCAGCACTGGCCTAGCACGCACTGCTTCACAAGTGACCTCACAACCACCACCACCAGCAGCAGCCAACACCCTAGCACTGCCCGCCAAGGCACACAGGCACAAGTGACCTCACAATGCTGCCTCCAGCTCTGGCCTCGCACACCCTGGGCCACAAGGCACCAGCCACAGCACCAATGGCCACACCAAAAGGCACCTCCCAAGGACAAACAGCACCTTCCCACACTGACACATGCCAACGACAGCCTCATGCAGCACTCACCTCACAGCTGCCAAGAGCAGACAGGCAACCAGCACTGGCCTAGCACGCACTGCTTCACAAGTCACCTCACAACCACCACCACCAGCAGCAGCCAACACCCTAGCACTGCCCGCCAAGGCACACAGGCACAAGTGACCTCACAATGCTGCCTCCAGCTCTGGCCTCACACACCCTGGGCCACAAGGCACCAGCCACAGCACCAATGGCCACACCAAAAGGCACCTCCCAAGCACAAACAGCACCTTCCCACACTGACACATGCCTGCCAGGGCCTCACGCAGCACTCACCTCACAGCTGCCAAGAGCAGCCAGGCAACCAGCACTGGCCTAGCACGCACTGCTTCACAAGTCACCTCACAACCACCACCACATGCAGCAGCCAACACCCTAGCACTGCCCGACAAGGCACACAGGCACAAGTGACCTCACAATGCTGCCTCCAGCTCTGGCCTCGCACACCCTGGGCCACAAGGCACCAACCACGGCACCAATGGCCACACCAAAAGGCACCTCCCAAGCACAAACAGCACCTTCCCACACTGACACATGCCTGCCAGGGCCTCACGCAGCACTCACCTCACAGCTGCCAAGAGCAGCCAGGCAACCAGCACTGGCCTAGCACGCACTGCTTCACAAGTGACCTCACAACCACCACCACCAGCAGCAGCCAACACCCTAGCACTGCCCACCAAGGCACACAGGCACAAGTGACCTCACAATGCTGCCTCCAGCTCTGGCCTCGCACACCCTGGGCCACAAGGCACCAGACACAGCACCAATGGCCACACCAAAAGGAACCTCCCAAGGACAAACAGCACCTTCCCACACTGACACATGCCTGCGATGGTCTCACGCAGCACTCACCTCACAGCTGCCAAGAGCAGCCAGGCAACCAGCACTGGCCTAGCATGCACTGCTTCACAAGTCACCTCACAACCACCACCACCAGCAGCAGCCAACACCCTAGCACTGCCCGACAAGGCACACAGGCACAAGTGACCTCACAATGCTGCCTCCAGCTCTGGCCTTGCACACCCTGGGACACAAGGCACCAGCCACGGCACCAATGGCCACACCAAAAGGCACCTCCCAAGCACAAACAGCACCTTCCCACACTGACACATGCCTGCCAGGGCCTCACGCAGCACTCACCTCACAGCTGCCAAGAGCAGCCAGGCAACCAGCACTGGCCTAGCACGCACTGCTTCACAAGTCACCTCACAACCACCACCACCAGCAGCAGCCAACACCCTAGCACTGCCCGCCAAGGCACACAGGCCCAAGTGACCTCACAATGCTGCCCCCAGCTCTGGTCTTGCACACCCATGGACACAAGGCACCAGCCACGGCACCAATGGCCACACCAAAAGGCACCTCCCAAGGACAAACAGCACCTTCCCACACTGACACATGCCTGCCAGGGCCTCACGCAGCACTCACCTCACAGCTGCCAAGAGCAGCCAGGCAACCAGCACTGGCCTAGCACTCACTGCTTCACAAGTCACCTCACAACCACCACCACCAGCAGCAGCCAACACCCTAGCACTGCCCGCCAAGGCACACAGGCACAAGTGACCTCACAATGCTGCCTCCAGCTCTGGCCTCGCACACCCTGGGCCACAAGGCACCAGCCACAGCACCAATGGCCACACCAAAAGGCACCTCCCAAGCACAAACAGCACCTTCCCACACTGACACATGCCTGCCAGGGCCTCACGCAGCACTCACCTCACAGCTGCCAAGAGCAGCCAGGCAACCAGCACTGGCCTAGCACGCACTGCTTCACAAGTCACCTCACAACCACCACCACCAGCAGCAGCCAACACCCTAGCACTGCCCGCCAAGGCACACAGGCACAAGTGACCTCACAATGCTGCCTCCAGCTCTGGCCTCTCACACCCTGGGCCACAAGGCACCAGCCACAGCACCAATGGCCACACCAAAAGGCACCTCCCAAGGACAAACAGCACCTTCCCAAACTGACACATGCCAACGACAGCCTCATGCAGCACTCACCTCACAGCTGCCAAGAGCAGCCAGGCAACCAGCACTGGCCTAGCACGCACTGCTTCACAAGTCACCTCACAACCACCACCACCAGCAGCAGCCAACACCCTAGCACTGCCCGCCAAGGCACACAGGCACAAGAGACCTCACAATGCTGCCTCCAGCTCTGGCCTCTCACACCCTGGGCCACAGGGCACCAGCCACAGGACCAATGCCCACACCAAAAGGCACCTCCCAAGCACAAACAGCACCTTCCCACACTGACACATGCCTGCCAGGGCCTCACGCAGCACTCACCTCACAGCTGCCAAGAGCAGCCAGGCAACCAGCACTGGCCTAGCACGCACTGCTTCACAAGTCACCTCACAACCACCACCACCAGCAGCAGCCAACACCCTAGCACTGCCTGCCAAGGCACACAGGCCCAAGTGACCTCACAATGCTGCCTCCAGCTCTGGCCTCGCACACCCTGGGCCACAAGGCACCAGCCACAGCACCAATGGCCACACCAAAAGGCACCTCCCAAGGACAAACAGCACCTTCCCACACTGACACATGCCTGCCAGGGCCTCACGCAGCACTCACCTCACAGCTGCCAAGAGCAGCCAGGCAACCAGCACTGGCCTAGCGCGCACTGCTTCACAAGTCACCTCACAACCACCACCACCAGCAGCAGCCAACACCCTAGCACTGCCCACCAAGGCACAGAGGCACAAGTGACCTCACAATGCTGCCTCCATCTCTGGCCTCTCACACCCTGGGCCACAAGGCACCAGCCACAGCACCAATGGCCACACCAAAAGGCACCTCCCAAGGACAAACAGCACCTTCCCACACTGACACATGCCAATGACAGCCTCATGCAGCACTCACCTCACAGCTGCCAAGAGCAGCCAGGCAACCAGCACTGGCCTAGCACGCACTGCTTCACAAGTCACCTCACAACCACCACCACCAGCAGCAGCCAACACCCTAGCACTGCCTGCCAAGGCACACAGGCACAAGTGACCTCACAATGCTGCCCCCAACTCTGGCCTTGCACACCCTGGGACACAAGGCACCATCCACGGCACCAATGGCCACACCAAAAGGCACCTCCCAAGGACAAACAGCACCTTCCCACACTGACACATGCCTGCCAGGGCCTCACGCAGCACTCACCTCACAGCTGCCAAGAGCAGCCAGGCAACCAGCACTGGCCTAGCACGCACTGCTTCACAAGTCACCTCACAACCACCACCACCAGCAGCAGCCAACACCCTAGCACTGCCCGCCAAGGCACACAGGCACAAGTGACCTCACAATGCTGCCTCCAGCTCTGGCCTCGCACACCCTGGGCCACAAGGCACCAGCCACAGCACCAATGGCCACACCAAAAGGCACCTCCCAAGGACAAACAGCACCTTCCCACACTGACACATGCCTGCCAGGGCCTCACGCAGCACTCACCTCACAGCTGCCAAGAGTAGCCAGGCAACCAGCACTGGCCTAGCGCGCACTGCTTCACAAGTCACCTCACAACCACCACCACCAGCAGCAGCCAACACCCTAGCACTGCCCGCCAAGGCACACAGGCACAAGTGACCTCACAATGCTGCCTCCAGCTCTGGCCTCTCACACCCTGGGCCACAAGGCACCAGCCACAGCACCAATGGCCACACCAAAAGGCACCTCCCAAGGACAAACAGCACCTTCCCACACTGACACATGCCAATGACAGCCTCATGCAGCACTCACCTCACAGCTGCCAAGAGCAGCCAGGCAACCAGCACTGGCCTAGCACGCACTGCTTCACAAGTCACCTCACAACCACCACCACCAGCAGCAGCCAACACCCTAGCACTGCCCGCCAAGGCACACAGGCACAAGTGACCTCACAATGCTGCCTCCAGCTCTGGCCTCGCACACCCTGGGCCACAAGGCACCAGCCACAGCACCAATGGCCACACCAAAAGGCACCTCCCAAGGACAAACAGCACCTTCCCACACTGACACATGCCTGCCAGGGCCTCACGCAGCACTCACCTCACAGCTGCCAAGAGCAGCCAGGCAACCAGCACTGGCCTAGCGCGCACTGCTTCACAAGTCACCTCACAACCACCACCACCAGCAGCAGCCAACACCCTAGCACTGCCCACCAAGGCACAGAGGCACAAGTGACCTCACAATGCTGCCTCCATCTCTGGCCTCTCACACCCTGGGCCACAAGGCACCAGCCACAGCACCAATGGCCACACCAAAAGGCACCTCCCAAGGACAAACAGCACCTTCCCACACTGACACATGCCAATGACAGCCTCATGCAGCACTCACCTCACAGCTGCCAAGAGCAGCCAGGCAACCAGCACTGGCCTAGCACGCACTGCTTCACAAGTCACCTCACAACCACCACCACCAGCAGCAGCCAACACCCTAGCACTGCCCGCCAAGGCACACAGGCACAAGTGACCTCACAATGCTGCCCCCAACTCTGGCCTTGCACACCCTGGGACACAAGGCACCATCCACGGCACCAATGGCCACACCAAAAGGCACCTCCCAAGGACAAACAGCACCTTCCCACACTGACACATGCCTGCCAGGGCCTCACGCAGCACTCACCTCACAGCTGCCAAGAGCAGCCAGGCAACCAGCACTGGCCTAGCATGCACTGCTTCACAAGTGACCTCACAACCACCACCACCAGCAGCAGCCAACACCCTAGCACTGCCCGCCAAGGCACACAGGCACAAGTGACCTCACAATGCTGCCTCCAGCTCTGGCCTCGCACACCCTGGGCCACAAGGCACCAGCCACAGCACCAATGGCCACATCAAAAGGCACCTCCCAAGCACAAACAGCACCTTCCCACACTGACACATGCCTGCCAGGGCCTCACGCAGCACTCACCTCACAGCTGCCAAGAGCAGCCAGGCAACCAGCACTGGCCTAGCACGCACTGCTTCACAAGTCACCTCACAACCACCACCACCAGCAGCAGCCAACACCCTAGCACTGCCCGACAAGGCACACAGGCACAAGTGACCTCACAATGCTGCCTCCAGCTCTGGCCTCGCACACCCTGGGCCACAAGGCACCAGCCACAGCACCAATGGCCACACCAAAAGGCACCTCCCAAGGACAAACAGCACCTTCCCACACTGACACATGCCAACGACAGCCTCATGCAGCACTCACCTCACAGCTGCCAAGAGCAGCCAGGCAACCAGCACTGGCCTAGCACGCACTGCTTCACAAGTCACCTCACAACCACCACCACCAGCAGCAGCCAACACCCTAGCACTGCCCGCCAAGGCACACAGGCACAAGTGACCTCACAATGCTGCCTCCAGCTCTGGCCTCTCACACCCTGGGCCACAAGGCACCAGCCACAGCACCAATGGCCACACCAAAAGGCACCTCCCAAGGACAAACAGCACCTTCCCACACTGACACATGCCTGCGATGGTCTCACGCAGCACTCACCTCACAGCTGCCAAGAGCAGCCAGGCAACCAGCACTGGCCTAGCACGCACTGCTTCACAAGTGACCTCACAACCACCACCACCAGCAGCCAACACCCTAGTACTGCCCGACAAGGCACACAGGCACAAGTGACCTCACAATGCTGCCTCCAGCTCTGGCCTCACACACCCTGGGCCACAAGGCACCAGCCACAGCACCAATGGCCACACCAAAAGGAACCTCCCAAGGACAAACAGCACCTTCCCACACTGACACATGCCTGCGATGGTCTCACGCAGCACTCACCTCACAGCTGCCAAGAGCAGCCAGGCAACCAGCACTGCCCTAGCACGCACTGCTTCACAAGTCACCTCACAACCACCACCACCAGCAGCAGCCAACACCCTAGCACTGCCCGACAAGGCACACAGGCACAAGTGACCTCACAATGCTGCCTCCAGCTCTGGCCTCGCACACCCTGGGCCACAAGGCACCAGCCACAGCACCAATGGCCACACCAAAAGGCACCTCCCAAGCACAAACAGCACCTTCCCACACTGACACATGCCTGCCAGGGCCTCACGCAGCACTCACCTCACAGCTGCCAAGAGCAGCCAGGCAACCAGCACTGGCCTAGCACGCACTGCTTCACAAGTCACCTCACAACCACCACCACCAGCAGCAGCCAACACCCTAGCACTGCCCGACAAGGCACACAGGCACAAGTGACCTCACAATGCTGCCTCCAGCTCTGGCCTCGCACACCCTGGGCCACAAGGCACCAACCACGGCACCAATGGCCACACCAAAAGGCACCTCCCAAGCACAAACAGCACCTTCCCACACTGACACATGCCTGCCAGGGCCTCACGCAGCACTCACCTCACAGCTGCCAAGAGCAGCCAGGCAACCAGCACTGGCCTAGCACGCACTGCTTCACAAGTGACCTCACAACCACCACCACCAGCAGCAGCCAACACCCTAGCACTGCCCGCCAAGGCACACAGGCACAAGTGACCTCACAATGCTGCCTCCAGCTCTGGCCTCTCACACCCTGGGCCACAAGGCACCAGCCACAGCACCAATGGCCACACCAAAAGGAACCTCCCAAGGACAAACAGCACCTTCCCACACTGACACATGCCTGCGATGGTCTCACGCAGCACTCACCTCACAGCTGCCAAGAGCAGCCAGGCAACCAGCACTGGCCTAGCACGCACTGCTTCACAAGTCACCTCACAACCACCACCACCAGCAGCAGCCAACACCCTAGCACTGCCCGACAAGGCACACAGGCACAAGTGACCTCACAATGCTGCCTCCAGCTCTGGCCTTGCACACCCTGGGCCACAAGGCACCAGCCACGGCACCAATGGCCACACCAAAAGGCACCTCCCAAGCACAAACAGCACCTTCCCACACTGACACATGCCTGCCAGGGCCTCACGCAGCACTCACCTCACAGCTGCCAAGAGCAGCCAGGCAACCAGCACTGGCCTAGCATGCACTGCTTCACAAGTCACCTCACAACCACCACCACCAGCAGCAGCCAACACCCTAGCACTGCCCGCCAAGGCACACAGGCCCAAGTGACCTCACAATGCTGCCTCCAGCTCTGGTCTTGCACACCCATGGACACAAGGCACCAGCCACGGCACCAATGGCCACACCAAAAGGCACCTCCCAAGGACAAACAGCACCTTCCCACACTGACACATGCCTGCCAGGGCCTCACGCAGCACTCACCTCACAGCTGCCAAGAGCAGCCAGGCAACCAGCACTGGCCTAGCACGCACTGCTTCACAAGTCACCTCACAACCACCACCACCAGCAGCAGCCAACACCCTAGCACTGCCCGACAAGGCACACAGGCACAAGTGACCTCACAATGCTGCCTCCAGCTCTGGCCTCGCACACCCTGGGCCACAAGGCACCAGCCACAGCACCAATGGCCACACCAAAAGGCACCTCCCAAGCACAAACAGCACCTTCCCACACTGACACATGCCTGCCAGGGCCTCACGCAGCACTCACCTCACAGCTGCCAAGAGCAGCCAGGCAAGCAGCACTGGCCTAGCACGCACTGCTTCACAAGTGACCTCACAACCACCACCACCAGCAGCAGCCAACACCCTAGCACTGCCCGCCAAGGCACAGAGGCACAAGTGACCTCACAATGCTGCCTCCAGCTCTGGCCTCTCACACCCTGGGCCACAAGGCACCAGCCACAGCACCAATGGCCACACCAAAAGGCACCTCCCAAGGACAAACAGCACCTTCCCACACTGACACATGCCAACGACAGCCTCATGCAGCACTCACCTCACAGCTGCCAAGAGCAGCCAGGCAACCAGCACTGGCCTAGCACGCACTGCTTCACAAGTCACCTCACAACCACCACCACCAGCAGCAGCCAACACCCTAGCACTGCCCGCCAAGGCACACAGGCACAAGTGACCTCACAATGCTGCCTCCAGCTCTGGCCTCTCACACCCTGGGCCACAGGGCACCAGCCACAGGACCAATGCCCACACCAAAAGGCACCTCCCAAGCACAAACAGCACCTTCCCACACTGACACATGCCTGCCAGGGCCTCACGCAGCACTCACCTCACAGCTGCCAAGAGCAGCCAGGCAACCAGCACTGGCCTAGCACGCACTGCTTCACAAGTCACCTCACAACCACCACCACCAGCAGCAGCCAACACCCTAGCACTGCCTGCCAAGGCACACAGGCCCAAGTGACCTCACAATGCTGCCTCCAGCTCTGGCCTCGCACACCCTGGGCCACAAGGCACCAGCCACAGCACCAATGGCCACACCAAAAGGCACCTCCCAAGGACAAACAGCACCTTCCCACACTGACACATGCCTGCCAGGGCCTCACGCAGCACTCACCTCACAGCTGCCAAGAGCAGCCAGGCAACCAGCACTGGCCTAGCGCGCACTGCTTCACAAGTCACCTCACAACCACCACCACCAGCAGCAGCCAACACCCTAGCACTGCCCACCAAGGCACAGAGGCACAAGTGACCTCACAATGCTGCCTCCATCTCTGGCCTCTCACACCCTGGGCCACAAGGCACCAGCCACAGCACCAATGGCCACACCAAAAGGCACCTCCCAAGGACAAACAGCACCTTCCCACACTGACACATGCCAGTGACAGCCTCATGCAGCACTCACCTCACAGCTGCCAAGAGCAGCCAGGCAACCAGCACTGGCCTAGCACGCACTGCTTCACAAGTCACCTCACAACCACCACCACCAGCAGCAGCCAACACCCTAGCACTGCCCGCCAAGGCACACAGGCACAAGTGACCTCACAATGCTGCCCCCAACTCTGGCCTTGCACACCCTGGGACACAAGGCACCATCCACGGCACCAATGGCCACACCAAAAGGCACCTCCCAAGGACAAACAGCACCTTCCCACACTGACACATGCCTGCCAGGGCCTCACGCAGCACTCACCTCACAGCTGCCAAGAGCAGCCAGGCAACCAGCACTGGCCTAGCACGCACTGCTTCACAAGTCACCTCACAACCACCACCACCAGCAGCAGCCAACACCCTAGCACTGCCCGCCAAGGCACACAGGCACAAGTGACCTCACAATGCTGCCTCCAGCTCTGGCCTCGCACACCCTGGGCCACAAGGCACCAGCCACAGCACCAATGGCCACACCAAAAGGCACCTCCCAAGGACAAACAGCACCTTCCCACACTGACACATGCCTGCCAGGGCCTCACGCAGCACTCACCTCACAGCTGCCAAGAGCAGCCAGGCAACCAGCACTGGCCTAGCACGCACTGCTTCACAAGTCACCTCACAACCACCACCACCAGCAGCAGCCAACACCCTAGCACTGCCCGCCAAGGCACACAGGCACAAGTGACCTCACAATGCTGCCTCCATCTCTGGCCTCGCACACCCTGGGCCACAAGGCACCAGCCACAGCACCAATGGCCACACCAAAAGGCACCTCCCAAGGACAAACAGCACCTTCCCACACTGACACATGCCTGCCAGGGCCTCACGCAGCACTCACCTCACAGCTGCCAAGAGCAGCCAGGCAACCAGCACTGGCCTAGCGCGCACTGCTTCACAAGTCACCTCACAACCACCACCACCAGCAGCAGCCAACACCCTAGCACTGCCCACCAAGGCACAGAGGCACAAGTGACCTCACAATGCTGCCTCCATCTCTGGCCTCTCACACCCTGGGCCACAAGGCACCAGCCACAGCACCAATGGCCACACCAAAAGGCACCTCCCAAGGACAAACAGCACCTTCCCACACTGACACATGCCAATGACAGCCTCATGCAGCACTCACCTCACAGCTGCCAAGAGCAGCCAGGCAACCAGCACTGGCCTAGCACGCACTGCTTCACAAGTCACCCCACAACCACCACCACCAGCAGCAGCCAACACCCTAGCACTGCCTGCCAAGGCACACAGGCCCAAGTGACCTCACAATGCTGCCTCCAGCTCTGGCCTCGCACACCCTGGGCCACAAGGCACCAGCCACAGCACCAATGGCCACACCAAAAGGCACCTCCCAAGGACAAACAGCACCTTCCCACACTGACACATGCCTGCCAGGGCCTCACGCAGCACTCACCTCACAGCTGCCAAGAGCAGCCAGGCAACCAGCACTGGCCTAGCGCGCACTGCTTCACAAGTCACCTCACAACCACCACCACCAGCAGCAGCCAACACCCTAGCACTGCCCACCAAGGCACAGAGGCACAAGTGACCTCACAATGCTGCCTCCATCTCTGGCCTCTCACACCCTGGGCCACAAGGCACCAGCCACAGCACCAATGGCCACACCAAAAGGAACCTCCCAAGGACAAACAGCACCTTCCCACACTGACACATGCCAATGACAGCCTCATGCAGCACTCACCTCACAGCTGCCAAGAGCAGCCAGGCAACCAGCACTGGCCTAGCACGCACTGCTTCACAAGTCACCTCACAACCACCACCACCAGCAGCAGCCAACACCCTAGCACTGCCCGCCAAGGCACACAGGCACAAGTGACCTCACAATGCTGCCTCCAGCTCTGGCCTTGCACACCCTGGGACACAAGGCACCATCCACGGCACCAATGGCCACACCAAAAGGCACCTCCAAAGGACAAACAGCACCTTCCCACACTGACACATGCCAACGACAGCCTCATGCAGCACTCACCTCACAGCTGCCAAGAGCAGCCAGGCAACCAGCACTGGCCTAGCACGCACTGCTTCACAAGTCACCTCACAACCACCACCACCAGCAGCAGCCAACACCCTAGCACTGCCCGCCAAGGCACACAGGCACAAGTGACCTCACAATGCTGCCTCCAGCTCTGGCCTCTCACACCCTGGGCCACAGGGCACCAGCCACAGGACCAATGCCCACACCAAAAGGCACCTCCCAAGCACAAACAGCACCTTCCCACACTGACACATGCCTGCCAGGGCCTCACGCAGCACTCACCTCACAGCTGCCAAGAGCAGCCAGGCAACCAGCACTGGCCTAGCTCGCACTGCTTCACAAGTCACCTCACAACCACCACCACCAGCAGCAGCCAACACCCTAGCACTGCCTGCCAAGGCACACAGGCCCAAGTGACCTCACAATGCTGCCTCCAGCTCTGGCCTCGCACACCCTGGGCCACAAGGCACCAGCCACAGCACCAATGGCCACACCAAAAGGCACCTCCCAAGGACAAACAGCACCTTCCCACACTGACACATGCCTGCCAGGGCCTCACGCAGCACTCACCTCACAGCTGCCAAGAGCAGCCAGGCAACCAGCACTGGCCTAGCGCGCACTGCTTCACAAGTCACCTCACAACCACCACCACCAGCAGCAGCCAACACCCTAGCACTGCCCACCAAGGCACAGAGGCACAAGTGACCTCACAATGCTGCCTCCATCTCTGGCCTCTCACACCCTGGGCCACAAGGCACCAGCCACAGCACCAATGGCCACACCAAAAGGCACCTCCCAAGGACAAACAGCACCTTCCCACACTGACACATGCCAATGACAGCCTCATGCAGCACTCACCTCACAGCTGCCAAGAGCAGCCAGGCAACCAGCACTGGCCTAGCACGCACTGCTTCACAAGTCACCTCACAACCACCACCACCAGCAGCAGCCAACACCCTAGCACTGCCCGCCAAGGCACACAGGCACAAGTGACCTCACAATGCTGCCCCCAACTCTGGCCTTGCACACCCTGGGACACAAGGCACCATCCACGGCACCAATGGCCACACCAAAAGGCACCTCCCAAGGACAAACAGCACCTTCCCACACTGACACATGCCTGCCAGGGCCTCACGCAGCACTCACCTCACAGCTGCCAAGAGCAGCCAGGCAACCAGCACTGGCCTAGCATGCACTGCTTCACAAGTCACCTCACAACCACCACCACCAGCAGCAGCCAACACCCTAGCACTGCCCGCCAAGGCACACAGGCACAAGTGACCTCACAATGCTGCCTCCAGCTCTGGCCTCGCACACCCTGGGCCACAAGGCACCAGCCACAGCACCAATGGCCACACCAAAAGGCACCTCCCAAGGACAAACAGCACCTTCCCACACTGACACATGCCTGCCAGGGCCTCACGCAGCACTCACCTCACAGCTGCCAAGAGCAGCCAGGCAACCAGCACTGGCCTAGCACGCACTGCTTCACAAGTCACCTCACAACCACCACCACCAGCAGCAGCCAACACCCTAGCACTGCCCGCCAAGGCACACAGGCACAAGTGACCTCACAATGCTGCCTCCAGCTCTGGCCTCTCACGCCCTGGGCCACAAGGCACCAGCCACAGCACCAATGGCCACACCAAAAGGCACCTCCCAAGGACAAACAGCACCTTCCCACACTGACACATGCCTGCCAGGGCCTCACGCAGCACTCACCTCACAGCTGCCAAGAGCAGCCAGGCAACCAGCACTGGCCTAGCGCGCACTGCTTCACAAGTCACCTCACAACCACCACCACCAGCAGCAGCCAACACCCTAGCACTGCCCACCAAGGCACAGAGGCACAAGTGACCTCACAATGCTGCCTCCATCTCTGGCCTCTCACACCCTGGGCCACAAGGCACCAGCCACAGCACCAATGGCCACACCAAAAGGCACCTCCCAAGGACAAACAGCACCTTCCCACACTGACACATGCCAATGACAGCCTCATGCAGCACTCACCTCACAGCTGCCAAGAGCAGCCAGGCAACCAGCACTGGCCTAGCACGCACTGCTTCACAAGTCACCCCACAACCACCACCACCAGCAGCAGCCAACACCCTAGCACTGCCTGCCAAGGCACACAGGCCCAAGTGACCTCACAATGCTGCCTCCAGCTCTGGCCTCGCACACCCTGGGCCACAAGGCACCAGCCACAGCACCAATGGCCACACCAAAAGGCACCTCCCAAGGACAAACAGCACCTTCCCACACTGACACATGCCTGCCAGGGCCTCACGCAGCACTCACCTCACAGCTGCCAAGAGCAGCCAGGCAACCAGCACTGGCCTAGCGCGCACTGCTTCACAAGTCACCTCACAACCACCACCACCAGCAGCAGCCAACACCCTAGCACTGCCCACCAAGGCACAGAGGCACAAGTGACCTCACAATGCTGCCTCCATCTCTGGCCTCTCACACCCTGGGCCACAAGGCACCAGCCACAGCACCAATGGCCACACCAAAAGGAACCTCCCAAGGACAAACAGCACCTTCCCACACTGACACATGCCAATGACAGCCTCATGCAGCACTCACCTCACAGCTGCCAAGAGCAGCCAGGCAACCAGCACTGGCCTAGCACGCACTGCTTCACAAGTCACCTCACAACCACCACCACCAGCAGCAGCCAACACCCTAGCACTGCCCGCCAAGGCACACAGGCACAAGTGACCTCACAATGCTGCCTCCAGCTCTGGCCTTGCACACCCTGGGACACAAGGCACCATCCACGGCACCAATGGCCACACCAAAAGGCACCTCCCAAGGACAAACAGCACCTTCCCACACTGACACATGCCTGCCAGGGCCTCACGCAGCACTCACCTCACAGCTGCCAAGAGCAGCCAGGCAACCAGCACTGGCCTAGCATGCACTGCTTCACAAGTGACCTCACAACCACCACCACCAGCAGCAGCCAACACCCTAGCACTGCCCGCCAAGGCACACAGGCACAAGTGACCTCACAATGCTGCCTCCAGCTCTGGCCTCGCACACCCTGGGCCACAAGGCACCAGCCACAGCACCAATGGCCACACCAAAAGGCACCTCCCAAGGACAAACAGCACCTTCCCACACTGACACATGCCTGCCAGGGCCTCACGCAGCACTCACCTCACAGCTGCCAAGAGCAGCCAGGCAACCAGCACTGGCCTAGCACGCACTGCTTCACAAGTCACCTCACAACCACCACCACCAGCAGCAGCCAACACCCTAGCACTGCCCGCCAAGGCACACAGGCACAAGTGACCTCACAATGCTGCCTCCAGCTCTGGCCTCGCACACCCTGGGCCACAAGGCACCAGCCACAGCACCAATGGCCACACCAAAAGGCACCTCCCAAGGACAAACAGCACCTTCCCACACTGACACATGCCTGCCAGGGCCTCACGCAGCACTCACCTCACAGCTGCCAAGAGCAGCCAGGCAACCAGCACTGGCCTAGCGCGCACTGCTTCACAAGTCACCTCACAACCACCACCACCAGCAGCAGCCAACACCCTAGCACTGCCCGCCAAGGCACACAGGCACAAGTGACCTCACAATGCTGCCTCCAGCTCTGGCCTCTCACGCCCTGGGCCACAAGGCACCAGCCACAGCACCAATGGCCACACCAAAAGGCACCTCCCAAGGACAAACAGCACCTTCCCACACTGACACATGCCAATGACAGCCTCATGCAGCACTCACCTCACAGCTGCCAAGAGCAGCCAGGCAACCAGCACTGGCCTAGCACGCACTGCTTCACAAGTCACCTCACAACCACCACCACCAGCAGCAGCCAACACCCTAGCACTGCCCGCCAAGGCACACAGGCACAAGTGACCTCACAATGCTGCCCCCAGCTCTGGCCTCGCACACCCTGGGACACAAGGCACCATCCACGGCACCAATGGCCACACCAAAAGGCACCTCCCAAGGACAAACAGCACCTTCCCACACTGACACATGCCTGCCAGGGCCTCACGCAGCACTCACCTCACAGCTGCCAAGAGCAGCCAGGCAACCAGCACTGGCCTAGCGCGCACTGCTTCACAAGTCACCTCACAACCACCACCACCAGCAGCAGCCAACACCCTAGCACTGCCCGCCAAGGCACACAGGCACAAGTGACCTCACAATGCTGCCTCCAGCTCTGGCCTCTCACGCCCTGGGCCACAAGGCACCAGCCACAGCACCAATGGCCACACCAAAAGGCACCTCCCAAGGACAAACAGCACCTTCCCACACTGACACATGCCAATGACAGCCTCATGCAGCACTCACCTCACAGCTGCCAAGAGCAGCCAGGCAACCAGCACTGGCCTAGCACGCACTGCTTCACAAGTGACCTCACAACCACCACCACCAGCAGCAGCCAACACCCTAGCACTGCCCGCCAAGGCACACAGGCACAAGTGACCTCACAATGCTGCCTCCAGCTCTGGCCTCACACACCCTGGGCCACAAGGCACCAGCCACAGCACCAATGGCCACACCAAAAGGCACCTCCCAAGGACAAACAGCACCTTCCCACACTGACACATGCCTGCCAGGGCCTCACGCAGCACTCACCTCACAGCTGCCAAGAGCAGCCAGGCAACCAGCACTGGCCTAGCACGCACTGCTTCACAAGTCACCTCACAACCACCACCACCAGCAGCAGCCAACACCCTAGCACTGCCCGCCAAGGCACACAGGCACAAGTGACCTCACAATGCTGCCTCCAGCTCTGGCCTCGCACACCCTGGGCCACAAGGCACCAGCCACAGCACCAATGGCCACACCAAAAGGCACCTCCCAAGGACAAACAGCACCTTCCCACACTGACACATGCCTGCCAGGGCCTCACGCAGCACTCACCTCACAGCTGCCAAGAGCAGCCAGGCAACCAGCACTGGCCTAGCGCGCACTGCTTCACAAGTCACCTCACAACCACCACCACCAGCAGCAGCCAACACCCTAGCACTGCCCGCCAAGGCACACAGGCACAAGTGACCTCACAATGCTGCCTCCAGCTCTGGCCTCTCACGCCCTGGGCCACAAGGCACCAGCCACAGCACCAATGGCCACACCAAAAGGCACCTCCCAAGGACAAACAGCACCTTCCCACACTGACACATGCCAATGACAGCCTCATGCAGCACTCACCTCACAGCTGCCAAGAGCAGCCAGGCAACCAGCACTGGCCTAGCACGCACTGCTTCACAAGTCACCTCACAACCACCACCACCAGCAGCAGCCAACACCCTAGCACTGCCCGCCAAGGCACACAGGCACAAGTGACCTCACAATGCTGCCCCCAGCTCTGGCCTCGCACACCCTGGGACACAAGGCACCATCCACGGCACCAATGGCCACACCAAAAGGCACCTCCCAAGGACAAACAGCACCTTCCCACACTGACACATGCCTGCCAGGGCCTCACGCAGCACTCACCTCACAGCTGCCAAGAGCAGCCAGGCAACCAGCACTGGCCTAGCGCGCACTGCTTCACAAGTCACCTCACAACCACCACCACCAGCAGCAGCCAACACCCTAGCACTGCCCGCCAAGGCACACAGGCACAAGTGACCTCACAATGCTGCCTCCAGCTCTGGCCTCTCACGCCCTGGGCCACAAGGCACCAGCCACAGCACCAATGGCCACACCAAAAGGCACCTCCCAAGGACAAACAGCACCTTCCCACACTGACACATGCCAATGACAGCCTCATGCAGCACTCACCTCACAGCTGCCAAGAGCAGCCAGGCAACCAGCACTGGCCTAGCACGCACTGCTTCACAAGTGACCTCACAACCACCACCACCAGCAGCAGCCAACACCCTAGCACTGCCCGCCAAGGCACACAGGCACAAGTGACCTCACAATGCTGCCTCCAGCTCTGGCCTCACACACCCTGGGCCACAAGGCACCAGCCACAGCACCAATGGCCACACCAAAAGGCACCTCCCAAGGACAAACAGCACCTTCCCACACTGACACATGCCTGCCAGGGCCTCACGCAGCACTCACCTCACAGCTGCCAAGAGCAGCCAGGCAACCAGCACTGGCCTAGCACGCACTGCTTCACAAGTCACCTCACAACCACCACCACCAGCAGCAGCCAACACCCTAGCACTGCCCGCCAAGGCACACAGGCACAAGTGACCTCACAATGCTGCCTCCAGCTCTGGCCTCGCACACCCTGGGCCACAAGGCACCAGCCACAGCACCAATGGCCACACCAAAAGGCACCTCCCAAGGACAAACAGCACCTTCCCACACTGACACATGCCTGCCAGGGCCTCACGCAGCACTCACCTCACAGCTGCCAAGAGCAGCCAGGCAACCAGCACTGGCCTAGCGCGCACTGCTTCACAAGTCACCTCACAACCACCACCACCAGCAGCAGCCAACACCCTAGCACTGCCCGCCAAGGCACACAGGCACAAGTGACCTCACAATGCTGCCTCCAGCTCTGGCCTCTCACGCCCTGGGCCACAAGGCACCAGCCACAGCACCAATGGCCACACCAAAAGGCACCTCCCAAGGACAAACAGCACCTTCCCACACTGACACATGCCAATGACAGCCTCATGCAGCACTCACCTCACAGCTGCCAAGAGCAGCCAGGCAACCAGCACTGGCCTAGCACGCACTGCTTCACAAGTGACCTCACAACCACCACCACCAGCAGCAGCCAACACCCTAGCACTGCCCGCCAAGGCACACAGGCACAAGTGACCTCACAATGCTGCCTCCAGCTCTGGCCTCACACACCCTGGGCCACAAGGCACCAGCCACAGCACCAATGGCCACACCAAAAGGCACCTCCCAAGGACAAACAGCACCTTCCCACACTGACACATGCCTGCCAGGGCCTCACGCAGCACTCACCTCACAGCTGCCAAGAGCAGCCAGGCAACCAGCACTGGCCTAGCACGCACTGCTTCACAAGTCACCTCACAACCACCACCACCAGCAGCAGCCAACACCCTAGCACTGCCCGCCAAGGCACACAGGCACAAGTGACCTCACAATGCTGCCTCCAGCTCTGGCCTCGCACACCCTGGGCCACAAGGCACCAGCCACAGCACCAATGGCCACACCAAAAGGCACCTCCCAAGGACAAACAGCACCTTCCCACACTGACACATGCCTGCCAGGGCCTCACGCAGCACTCACCTCACAGCTGCCAAGAGCAGCCAGGCAACCAGCACTGGCCTAGCACGCACTGCTTCACAAGTCACCTCACAACCACCACCACCAGCAGCAGCCAACACCCTAGCACTGCCCGCCAAGGCACACAGGCACAAGTGACCTCACAATGCTGCCTCCAGCTCTGGCCTCGCACACCCTGGGCCACAAGGCACCAGCCACAGCACCAATGGCCACACCAAAAGGCACCTCCCAAGCACAAACAGCACCTTCCCACACTGACACATGCCAACGACAGCCTCATGCAGCACTCACCTCACAGCTGCCAAGAGCAGCCAGGCAACCAGCACTGGCCTAGCATGCACTGCTTCACAAGTGACCTCACAACCACCACCACCAGCAGCAGCCAACACCCTAGCACTGCCCGCCAAGGCACACAGGCACAAGTGACCTCACAATGCTGCCTCCAGCTCTGGCCTCGCACACCCTGGGCCACAAGGCACCAGCCACAGCACCAATGGCCACACCAAAAGGCACCTCCCAAGGACAAACAGCACCTTCCCACACTGACACATGCCTGCCAGGGCCTCACGCAGCACTCACCTCACAGCTGCCAAGAGCAGCCAGGCAACCAGCACTGGCCTAGCACGCACTGCTTCACAAGTCACCTCACAACCACCACCACCAGCAGCAGCCAACACCCTAGCACTGCCCGCCAAGGCACACAGGCACAAGTGACCTCACAATGCTGCCCCCAACTCTGGCCTTGCACACCCTGGGACACAAGGCACCAGCCACGGCACCAATGGCCACACCAAAAGGCACCTCCCAAGGACAAACAGCACCTTCCCACACTGACACATGCCTGCCAGGGCCTCACGCAGCACTCACCTCACAGCTGCCAAGAGCAGCCAGGCAACCAGCACTGGCCTAGCACGCACTGCTTCACAAGTCACCTCACAACCACCACCACCAGCAGCAGCCAACACCCTAGCACTGCCCGCCAAGGCACACAGGCACAAGTGACCTCACAATGCTGCCTCCAGCTCTGGCCTCGCACACCCTGGGCCACAAGGCACCAGCCACAGCACCAATGGCCACACCAAAAGGCACCTCCCAAGCACAAACAGCACCTTCCCACACTGACACATGCCTGCCAGGGCCTCACGCAGCACTCACCTCACAGCTGCCAAGAGCAGCCAGGCAACCAGCACTGGCCTAGCACGCACTGCTTCACAAGTCACCTCACAACCACCACCACCAGCAGCAGCCAACACCCTAGCACTGCCCGCCAAGGCACAGAGGCACAAGTGATCTCACAATGCTGCCTCCAGCTCTGGCCTTGCACACCCTGGGACACAAGGCACCAGCCACAGCACCAATGGCCACACCAAAAGGCACCTCCCAAGGACAAACAGCACCTTCCCACACTGACACATGCCTGCCAGGGCCTCACGCAGCACTCACCTCACAGCTGCCAAGAGCAGCCAGGCAACCAGCACTGGCCTAGCACGCACTGCTTCACAAGTCACCTCACAACCACCACCACCAGCAGCAGCCAACACCCTAGCACTGCCCGCCAAGGCACACAGGCACAAGTGACCTCACAATGCTGCCTCCAGCTCTGGCCTCACACACCCTGGGCCACAAGGCACCAGCCACAGCACCAATGGCCACACCAAAAGGCACCTCCCAAGCACAAACAGCACCTTCCCACACTGACACATGCCTGCCAGGGCCTCACGCAGCACTCACCTCACAGCTGCCAAGAGCAGCCAGGCAACCAGCACTGGCCTAGCACGCACTGCTTCACAAGTCACCTCACAACCACCACCACCAGCAGCAGCCAACACCCTAGCACTGCCCGCCAAGGCACACAGGCACAAGTGACCTCACAATGCTGCCTCCATCTCTGGCCTTGCACACCCTGGGACACAAGGCACCAGCCACAGCACCAATGGCCACACCAAAAGGCACCTCCCAAGGACAAACAGCACCTTCCCACACTGACACATGCCTGCCAGGGCCTCACGCAGCACTCACCTCACAGCTGCCAAGAGCAGCCAGGCAACCAGCACTGGCCTAGCACGCACTGCTTCACAAGTCACCTCACAACCACCACCACCAGCAGCAGCCAACACCCTAGCACTGCCCGCCAAGGCACAGAGGCACAAGTGATCTAACAATGCTGCCTCCATCTCTGGCCTTGCACACCCTGGGACACAAGGCACCAGCCACGGCACCAATGGCCACACCAAAAGGCACCTCCCAAGGACAAACAGCACCTTCCCACACTGACACATGCCTGCCAGGGCCTCACGCAGCACTCACCTCACAGCTGCCAAGAGCAGCCAGGCAACCAGCACTGGCCTAGCACGCACTGCTTCACAAGTCACCTCACAACCACCACCACCAGCAGCAGCCAACACCCGAGCACTGCCCGCCAAGGCACACAGGCACAAGTGACCTCACAATGCTGCCTCCAGCTCTGGCCTCACACACCCTGGGCCACAAGGCACCAGCCACAGCACCAATGGCCACACCAAAAGGCACCTCCCAAGCACAAACAGACCTTCCCACACTGACACATGCCTGCCAGGGCCTCACGCAGCACTCACCTCACAGCTGCCAAGAGCAGCCAGGGAACCAGCACTGGCCTAGCACGCACTGCTTCACAAGTGACCTCACAACCACCACCACCAGCAGCAGCCAACACCCTAGCACTGCCCGCCAAGGCACACAGGCACAAGTGACCTCACAATGCTGCCTCCAGCTCTGGCCTCGCACACCCTGGGCCACAAGGCACCAGCCACAGCACCAATGGCCACACCAAAAGGCACCTCCCAAGGACAAACAGCACCTTCCCACACTGACACATGCCTGCCAGGGCCTCACGCAGCACTCACCTCACAGCTGCCAAGAGCAGCCAGGCAACCAGCACTGGCCTAGCACGCACTGCTTCACAAGTCACCTCACAACCACCACCACCAGCAGCAGCCAACACCCTAGCACTGCCCGCCAAGGCACAGAGGCACAAGTGATCTCACAATGCTGCCTCCATCTCTGGCCTCGCACACCCTGGGACACAAGGCACCAGCCACAGCACCAATGGCCACACCAAAAGGCACCTCCCAAGGACAAACAGCACCTTCCCACACTGACACATGCCTGCCAGGGCCTCACGCAGCACTCACCTCACAGCTGCCAAGAGCAGCCAGGCAACCAGCACTGGCCTAGCACGCACTGCTTCACAAGTCACCTCACAACCACAACCACCAGCAGCAGCCAACACCCTAGCACTGCCCGCCAAGGCACACAGGCACAAGTGACCTCACAATGCTGCCTCCAGCTCTGGCCTCGCACACCCTGGGCCACAAGGCACCAGCCACAGTACCAATGGCCACACCAAAAGGCACATCCCAAGCACAAACAGCACCTTCCCACACTGACACATGCCTGCCAGGGCCTCACGCAGCACTCACCTCACAGCTGCCAAGAGCAGCCAGGCAACCAGCACTGGCCTAGCACGCACTGCTTCACAAGTCACCTCACAACCACCACCACCAGCAGCAGCCAACACCCTAGCACTGCCCGACAAGGCACAGAGGCACAAGTGATCTCACAATGCTGCCTCCATCTCTGGCCTTGCACACCCTGGGACACAAGGCACCAGCCACAGCACCAATGGCCACACCAAAAGGCACCTCCCAAGGACAAACAGCACCTTCCCACACTGACACATGCCTGCCAGGGCCTCACGCAGCACTCACCTCACAGCTGCCAAGAGCAGCCAGGCAACCAGCACTGGCCTAGCACGCACTGCTTCACAAGTCACCTCACAACCACCACCACCAGCAGCAGCCAACACCCTAGCACTGCCCGCCAAGGCACAGAGGCACAAGTGACCTCACAATGCTGCCTCCAGCTCTGGCCTCACACACCCTGGGCCACAAGGCACCAGCCACAGCACCAATGGCCACACCAAAAGGCACCTCCCAAGCACAAACAGACCTTCCCACACTGACACATGCCTGCCAGGGCCTCACGCAGCACTCACCTCACAGCTGCCAAGAGCAGCCAGGCAACCAGCACTGGCCTAGCACGCACTGCTTCACAAGTGACCTCACAACCACCACCACCAGCAGCAGCCAACACCCTAGCACTGCCCGCCAAGGCACACAGGCACAAGTGACCTCACAATGCTGCCTCCAGCTCTGGCCTCGCACACCCTGGGCCACAAGGCACCAGCCACAGCACCAATGGCCACACCAAAAGGCACCTCCCAGGGACAAACAGCACCTTTCCACACTGACACATGCCTGCCAGGGCCTCACGCAGCACTCACCTCACAGCTGCCAAGAGCAGCCAGGCAACCAGCACTGGCCTAGCACGCACTGCTTCACAAGTCACCTCACAACCACCACCACCAGCAGCAGCCAACACCCTAGCACTGCCCGCCAAGGCACACAGGCACAAGTGATCTCACAATGCTGCCTCCATCTCTGGCCTTGCACACCCTGGGACACAAGGCACCAGCCACAGCACCAATGGCCACACCAAAAGGCACCTCCCAAGGACAAACAGCACCTTCCCACACTGACACATGCCAACGACAGCCTCATGCAGCACTCACCTCACAGCTGCCAAGAGCAGCCAGGCAACCAGCACTGGCCTAGCATGCACTGCTTCACAAGTGACCTCACAACCACCACCACCAGCAGCAGCCAACACCCTAGCACTGCCCGCCAAGGCACACAGGCACAAGTGACCTCACAATGCTGCCTCCAGCTCTGGCCTCGCACACCCTGGGCCACAAGGCACCAGCCACAGCACCAATGGCCACACCAAAAGGCACCTCCCAAGCACAAACAGCACCTTCCCACACTGACACATGCCTGCCAGGGCCTCACGCAGCACTCACCTCACAGCTGCCAAGAGCAGCCAGGCAACCAGCACTGGCCTAGCACGCACTGCTTCACAAGTCACCTCACAACCACCACCACCAGCAGCAGCCAACACCCTAGCACTGCCCGCCAAGGCACACAGGCACAAGTGATCTCACAATGCTGCCTCCATCTCTGGCCTTGCACACCCTGGGACACAAGGCACAAGCCACAGCACCAATGGCCACACCAAAAGGCACCTCCCAAGGACAAACAGCACCTTCCCACACTGACACATGCCTGCCAGGGCCTCACGCAGCACTCACCTCACAGCTGCCAAGAGCAGCCAGGCAACCAGCACTGGCCTAGCACGCACTGCTTCACAAGTCACCTCACAACCACCACCACCAGCAGCAGCCAACACCCTAGCACTGCCCGACAAGGCACACAGGCACAAGTGACCTCACAATGCTGCCTCCAGCTCTGGCCTCACACACCCTGGGCCACAAGGCACCAGCCACAGCACCAATGGCCACACCAAAAGGCACCTCCCAAGGACAAACAGCACCTTTCCACACTGACACATGCCTGCCAGGGCCTCACGCAGCACTCACCTCACAGCTGCCTAGAGCAGCCAGGCAACCAGCACTGGCCTAGCACGCACTGCTTCACAAGTCACCTCACAACCACCACCACCAGCAGCAGCCAACACCCTAGCACTGCCCGCCAAGGCACATAGGCACAAGTGATCTCACAATGCTGCCTCCATCTCTGGCCTTGCACACCCTGGGACACAAGGCACCAGCCACAGCACCAATGGCCACACCAAAAGGCACCTCCCAAGCACAAACAGCACCTTCCCACACTGACACATGCCTGCCAGGGCCTCACGCAGCACTCACCTCACAGCTGCCAAGAGCAGCCAGGCAACCAGCACTGGCCTAGCACGCACTGCTTCACAAGTCACCTCACAACCACCACCACCAGCAGCAGCCAACACCCTAGCACTGCCCGACAAGGCACACAGGCACAAGTGACCTCACAATGCTGCCTCCATCTCTGGCCTTGCACACCCTGGGACACAAGGCACCAGCCACAGCACCAATGGCCACACCAAAAGGCACCTCCCAAGGACAAACAGCACCTTCCCACACTGACACATGCCTGCCAGGGCCTCACGCAGCACTCACCTCACAGCTGCCAAGAGCAGCCAGGCAACCAGCACTGGCCTAGCACGCACTGCTTCACAAGTCACCTCACAACCACCACTACCAGCAGCAGCCAACACCCTAGCACTGCCCGCCAAGGCACACAGGCACAAGTGATCTCACAATGCTGCCTCCATCTCTGGCCTCGCACACCCTGGGACACAAGGCACCAGCCACAGCACCAATGGCCACACCAAAAGGCACCTCCCAAGGACAAACAGCACCTTCCCACACTGACACATGCCTGCCAGGGCCTCACGCAGCACTCACCTCACAGCTGCCAAGAGCAGCCAGGCAACCAGCACTGGCCTAGCACGCACTGCTTCACAAGTCACCTCACAACCACCACCACCAGCAGCAGCCAACAACCGAGCACTGCCCGCCAAGGCACACAGGCACAAGTGACCTCACAATGCTGCCTCCAGCTCTGGCCTCACACACCCTGGGCCACAAGACACCAGCCACAGCACCAATGGCCACACCAAAAGGCACCTCCCAAGCACAAACAGACCTTCCCACACTGACACATGCCTGCCAGGGCCTCACGCAGCACTCACCTCACAGCTGCCAAGAGCAGCCAGGGAACCAGCACTGGCCTAGCACGCACTGCTTCACAAGTGACCTCACAACCACCACCACCAGCAGCAGCCAACACCCTAGCACTGCCCGCCAAGGCACACAGGCACAAGTGACCTCACAATGCTGCCTCCAGCTCTGGCCTCGCACACCCTGGGCCACAAGGCACCAGCCACAGCACCAATGGCCACACCAAAAGGCACCTCCCAAGGACAAACGGCACCTTCCCACACTGACACATGCCTGCCAGGGCCTCACGCAGCACTCACCTCACAGCTGCCAAGAGCAGCCAGGCAACCAGCACTGGCCTAGCACGCACTGCTTCACAAGTCACCTCACAACCACCACCACCAGCAGCAGCCAACACCCTAGCACTGCCCGCCAAGGCACAGAGGCACAAGTGATCTCACAATGCTGCCTCCATCTCTGGCCTCGCACACCCTGGGACACAAGGCACCAGCCACAGCACCAATGGCCACACCAAAAGGCACCTCCCAAGGACAAACGGCACCTTCCCACACTGACACATGCCTGCCAGGGCCTCACGCAGCACTCACCTCACAGCTGCCAAGAGCAGCCAGGCAACCAGCACTGGCCTAGCACGCACTGCTTCACAAGTCACCTCACAACCACCACCACCAGCAGCAGCCAACACCCTAGCACTGCCCGCCAAGGCACACAGGCACAAGTGACCTCACAATGCTGCCTCCAGCTCTGGCCTCGCACACCCTGGGCCACAAGGCACCAGCCACAGCACCAATGGCCACACCAAAAGGCACCTCCCAAGGACAAACAGCACCTTCCCACACTGACACATGCCTGCCAGGGCCTCACGCAGCACTCACCTCACAGCTGCCAAGAGCAGCCAGGCAACCAGCACTGGCCTAGCGCGCACTGCTTCACAAGTCACCTCACAACCACCACCACCAGCAGCAGCCAACACCCTAGCACTGCCCGCCAAGGCACAGAGGCACAAGTGATCTCACAATGCTGCCTCCATCTCTGGCCTTGCACACCCTGGGACACAAGGCAACAGCCACAGCACCAATGGCCACACCAAAAGGCACCTCCCAAGGAAAAACAGCACCTTCCCACACTGACACATGCCTGCCAGGGCCTCACGCAGCACTCACCTCACAGCTGCCAAGAGCAGCCAGGCAACCAGCACTGGCCTAGCACGCACTGCTTCACAAGTCACCTCACAACCACCACCACCAGCAGCAGCCAACACCCTAGCACTGCCCGCCAGGGCACACAGGCACAAGTGACCTCACAATGCTGCCTCCAGCTCTGGCCTCACACACCCTGGGCCACAAGGCACCAGCCACAGCACCAATGGCCACACCAAAAGGCACCTCCCAAGCACAAACAGACCTTCCCACACTGACACATGCCTGCCAGGGCCTCACGCAGCACTCACCTCACAGCTGCCAAGAGCAGCCAGGCAACCAGCACTGGCCTAGCACGCACTGCTTCACAAGTCACCTCACAACCACCACCACCAGCAGCAGCCAACACCCTAGCACTGCCCGCCAAGGCACACAGGCACAAGTGACCTCACAATGCTGCCTCCAGCTCTGGCCTCGCACACCCTGGGCCACAAGGCACCAGCCACAGCACCAATGGCCACACCAAAAGGCACCTCCCAAGGACAAACAGCACCTTTCCACACTGACACATGCCTGCCAGGGCCTCACGCAGCACTCACCTCACAGCTGCCAAGAGCAGCCAGGCAACCAGCACTGGCCTAGCACGCACTGCTTCACAAGTCACCTCACAACCACCACCACCAGCAGCAGCCAACACCCTAGCACTGCCCGCCAAGGCACACAGGCACAAGTGATCTCACAATGCTGCCTCCATCTCTGGCCTTGCACACCCTGGGACACAAGGCACCAGCCACAGCACCAATGGCCACACCAAAAGGCACCTCCCAAGGAAAAACAGCACCTTCCCACACTGACACATGCCTGCCAGGGCCTCACGCAGCACTCACCTCACAGCTGCCAAGAGCAGCCAGGCAACCAGCACTGGCCTAGCACGCACTGCTTCACAAGTCACCTCACAACCACCACCACCAGCAGCAGCCAACACCCTAGCACTGCCCGACAAGGCACACAGGCACAAGTGACCTCACAATGCTGCCTCCATCTCTGGCCTTGCACACCCTGGGACACAAGGCACCAGCCACAGCACCAATGGCCACACCAAAAGGCACCTCCCAAGGACAAACAGCACCTTCCCACACTGACACATGCCTGCCAGGGCCTCACGCAGCACTCACCTCACAGCTGCCAAGAGCAGCCAGGCAACCAGCACTGGCCTAGCACGCACTGCTTCACAAGTCACCTCACAACCACCACCACCAGCAGCAGCCAACACCCTAGCACTGCCCGCCAAGGCACACAGGCACAAGTGATCTCACAATGCTGCCTCCATCTCTGGCCTTGCACACCCTGGGACACAAGGCACCAGCCACAGCACCAATGGCCACACCAAAAGGCACCTCCCAAGGACAAACAGCACCTTCCCACACTGACACATGCCTGCCAGGGCCTCACGCAGCACTCACCTCACAGCTGCCAAGAGCAGCCAGGCAACCAGCACTGGCCTAGCACGCACTGCTTCACAAGTCACCTCACAACCACCACCACCAGCAGCAGCCAACACCCTAGCACTGCCCGCCAGGGCACACAGGCACAAGTGACCTCACAATGCTGCCTCCAGCTCTGGCCTCACACACCCTGGGCCACAAGGCACCAGCCACAGCACCAATGGCCACACCAAAAGGCACCTCCCAAGCACAAACAGACCTTCCCACACTGACACATGCCTGCCAGGGCCTCACGCAGCACTCACCTCACAGCTGCCAAGAGCAGCCAGGCAACCAGCACTGGCCTAGCACGCACTGCTTCACAAGTCACCTCACAACCACCACCACCAGCAGCAGCCAACACCCTAGCACTGCCCGCCAAGGCACACAGGCACAAGTGATCTCACAATGCTGCCTCCATCTCTGGCCTTGCACACCCTGGGACACAAGGCACCAGCCACAGCACCAATGGCCACACCAAAAGGCACCTCCCAAGGAAAAACAGCACCTTCCCACACTGACACATGCCTGCCAGGGCCTCACGCAGCACTCACCTCACAGCTGCCAAGAGCAGCCAGGCAACCAGCACTGGCCTAGCACGCACTGCTTCACAAGTCACCTCACAACCACCACCACCAGCAGCAGCCAACACCCTAGCACTGCCCGACAAGGCACACAGGCACAAGTGACCTCACAATGCTGCCTCCATCTCTGGCCTTGCACACCCTGGGACACAAGGCACCAGCCACAGCACCAATGGCCACACCAAAAGGCACCTCCCAAGGACAAACAGCACCTTCCCACACTGACACATGCCTGCCAGGGCCTCACGCAGCACTCACCTCACAGCTGCCAAGAGCAGCCAGGCAACCAGCACTGGCCTAGCACGCACTGCTTCACAAGTCACCTCACAACCACCACCACCAGCAGCAGCCAACACCCTAGCACTGCCCGCCAAGGCACACAGGCACAAGTGATCTCACAATGCTGCCTCCATCTCTGGCCTCGCACACCCTGGGCCACAAGGCACCAGCCACAGCACCAATGGCCACACCAAAAGGCACCTCCCAAGGACAAACAGCACCTTCCCACACTGACACATGCCTGCCAGGGCCTCACGCAGCACTCACCTCACAGCTGCCAAGAGCAGCCAGGCAACCAGCACTGGCCTAGCACGCCCTGCTTCACAAGTCACCTCACAACCACCACCACCAGCAGCAGCCAACAACCGAGCACTGCCCGCCAAGGCACACAGGCACAAGTGACCTCACAATGCTGCCTCCAGCTCTGGCCTCACACACCCTGGGCCACAAGGCACCAGCCACAGCACCAATGGCCACACCAAAAGGCACCTCCCAAGCACAAACAGACCTTCCCACACTGACACATGCCTGCCAGGGCCTCACGCAGCACTCACCTCACAGCTGCCAAGAGCAGCCAGGGAACCAGCACTGGCCTAGCACGCACTGCTTCACAAGTGACCTCACAACCACCACCACCAGCAGCAGCCAACACCCTAGCACTGCCCGCCAAGGCACACAGGCACAAGTGACCTCACAATGCTGCCTCCAGCTCTGGCCTCGCACACCCTGGGCCACAAGGCACCAGCCACAGCACCAATGGCCACACCAAAAGGCACCTCCCAAGGACAAACAGCACCTTCCCACACTGACACATGCCTGCCAGGGCCTCACGCAGCACTCACCTCACAGCTGCCAAGAGCAGCCAGGCAACCAGCACTGGCCTAGCACGCACTGCTTCACAAGTCACCTCACAACCACCACCACCAGCAGCAGCCAACACCCTAGCACTGCCCGCCAAGGCACAGAGGCACAAGTGATCTCACAATGCTGCCTCCATCTCTGGCCTCGCACACCCTGGGACACAAGGCACCAGCCACAGCACCAATGGCCACACCAAAAGGCACCTCCCAAGGACAAACGGCACCTTCCCACACTGACACATGCCTGCCAGGGCCTCACGCAGCACTCACCTCACAGCTGCCAAGAGCAGCCAGGCAACCAGCACTGGCCTAGCACGCACTGCTTCACAAGTCACCTCACAACCACCACCACCAGCAGCAGCCAACACCCTAGCACTGCCCGCCAAGGCACACAGGCACAAGTGACCTCACAATGCTGCCTCCAGCTCTGGCCTCGCACACCCTGGGCCACAAGGCACCAGCCACAGCACCAATGGCCACACCAAAAGGCACCTCCCAAGGACAAACAGCACCTTCCCACACTGACACATGCCAACGACAGCCTCATGCAGCACTCACCTCACAGCTGCCAAGAGCAGCCAGGCAACCAGCACTGGCCTAGCATGCACTGCTTCACAAGTCACCTCACAACCACCACCAGCAGCAGCAGCCAACACCCTAGCACTGCCCGCCAAGGCACACAGGCACAAGTGACCTCACAATGCTGCCTCCAGCTCTGGCCTCGCACACCCTGGGCCACAAGGCACCAGCCACAGCACCAATGGCCACACCAAAAGGCACCTCCCAAGGACAAACAGCACCTTCCCACACTGACACATGCCTGCCAGGGCCTCACGCAGCACTCACCTCACAGCTGCCAAGAGCAGCCAGGCAACCAGCACTGGCCTAGCACGCACTGCTTCACAAGTCACCTCACAACCACCACCACCAGCAGCAGCCAACACCCTAGCACTGCCCGCCAGGGCACACAGGCACAAGTGACCTCACAATGCTGCCTCCAGCTCTGGCCTCACACACCCTGGGCCACAAGGCACCAGCCACAGCACCAATGGCCACACCAAAAGGCACCTCCCAAGCACAAACAGACCTTCCCACACTGACACATGCCTGCCAGGGCCTCACGCAGCACTCACCTCACAGCTGCCAAGAGCAGCCAGGCAACCAGCACTGGCCTAGCACGCACTGCTTCACAAGTGACCTCACAACCACCACCACCAGCAGCAGCCAACACCCTAGCACTGCCCGCCAAGGCACACAGGCACAAGTGACCTCACAATGCTGCCTCCAGCTCTGGCCTCGCACACCCTGGGCCACAAGGCACCAGCCACAGCACCAATGGCCACACCAAAAGGCACCTCCCAAGGACAAACAGCACCTTTCCACACTGACACATGCCTGCCAGGGCCTCACGCAGCACTCACCTCACAGCTGCCAAGAGCAGCCAGGCAACCAGCACTGGCCTAGCACGCACTGCTTCACAAGTCACCTCACAACCACCACCACCAGCAGCAGCCAACACCCTAGCACTGCCCGCCAAGGCACACAGGCACAAGTGATCTCACAATGCTGCCTCCCGCTCTGGCCTCGCACACCCTGGGCCACAAGGTACCAGCCACAGCACCAATGGCCACACCAAAAGGCACCTCCCAAGGAAAAACAGCACCTTCCCACACTGACACATGCCTGCCAGGGCCTCACGCAGCACTCACCTCACAGCTGCCAAGAGCAGCCAGGCAACCAGCACTGGCCTAGCACGCACTGCTTCACAAGTCACCTCACAACCACCACCACCAGCAGCAGCCAACACCCTAGCACTGCCCGACAAGGCACAGAGGCACAAGTGATCTCACAATGCTGCCTCCATCTCTGGCCTCGCACACCCTGGGACACAAGGCACCAGCCACAGCACCAATGGCCACACCAAAAGGCACCTCCCAAGGACAAACGGCACCTTCCCACACTGACACATGCCTGCCAGGGCCTCACGCAGCACTCACCTCACAGCTGCCAAGAGCAGCCAGGCAACCAGCACTGGCCTAGCACGCACTGCTTCACAAGTCACCTCACAACCACCACCAGCAGCAGCAGCCAACACCCTAGCACTGCCCGCCAAGGCACACAGGCACAAGTGACCTCACAATGCTGCCTCCAGCTCTGGCCTCGCACACCCTGGGCCACAAGGCACCAGCCACAGCACCAATGGCCACACCAAAAGGCACCTCCCAAGGACAAACAGCACCTTCCCACACTGACACATGCCAATGACAGCCTCACGCAGCACTCACCTCACAGCTGCCAAGAGCAGCCAGGCAACCAGCACTGGCCTAGCACGCACTGCTTCACAAGTCACCTCACAACCACCACCACCAGCAGCAGCCAACACCCTAGCACTGCCCGCCAAGGCACACAGGCACAAGTGACCTCACAATGCTGCCTCCAGCTCTGGCCTCGCACACCCTGGGCCACAAGGCACCAGCCACAGCACCAATGGCCACACCAAAAGGCACCTCCCAAGCACAAACAGCACCTTCCCACACTGACACATGCCTGCCAGGGCCTCACGCAGCACTCACCTCACAGCTGCCAAGAGCAGCCAGGCAACCAGCACTGGCCTAGCGCGCACTGCTTCACAAGTCACCTCACAACCACCACCACCAGCAGCAGCCAACACCCTAGCACTGCCCACGAAGGCACAGAGGCACAAGTGACCTCACAATGCTGCCTCCAGCTCTGGCCTCGCACACCCTGGGCCACAAGGCACCAGCCACAGCACCAATGGCCACACCAAAAGGCACCTCCCAAGGACAAACAGCACCTTCCCACACTGACACATGCCAATGACAGCCTCATGCAGCACTCACCTCACAGCTGCCAAGAGCAGCCAGGCAACCAGCACTGGCCTAGCACGCACTGCTTCACAAGTCACCTCACAACCACCACCACCAGCAGCAGCCAACACCCTAGCACTGCCCGCCAAGGCACACAGGCACAAGTGACCTCACAATGCTGCCTCCAGCTCTGGCCTCGCACACCCTGGGCCACAAGGCACCAGCCACAGCACCAATGGCCACACCAAAAGGCACCTCCCAAGCACAAACAGCACCTTCCCACACTGACACATGCCTGCCAGGGCCTCACGCAGCACTCACCTCACAGCTGCCAAGAGCAGCCAGGCAACCAGCACTGGCCTAGTGCGCACTGCTTCACAAGTCACCTCACAACCACCACCACCAGCAGCAGCCAACACCCTAGCACTGCCCACCAAGGCACAGAGGCACAAGTGACCTCACAGTGCTGCCTCCATCTCTGGCCTCTCACACCCTGGGCCACAAGGCACCAGCCACAGCACCAATGGCCACACCAAAAGGCACCTCCCAAGGACAAACAGCACCTTCCCACACTGACACATGCCAATGACAGCCTCATGCAGCACTCACCTCACAGCTGCCAAGAGCAGCCAGGCAACCAGCACTGGCCTAGCACGCACTGCTTCACAAGTCACCTCACAACCACCACCACCAGCAGCAGCCAACACCCTAGCACTGCCCGCCAAGGCACACAGGCACAAGTGACCTCACAATGCTGCCCCCAACTCTGGCCTTGCACACCCTGGGACACAAGGCACCATCCACGGCACCAATGGCCACACCAAAAGGCACCTCCCAAGGACAAACAGCACCTTCCCACACTGACACATGCCTGCCAGGGCCTCACGCAGCACTCACCTCACAGCTGCCAAGAGCAGCCAGGCAACCAGCACTGGCCTAGCATGCACTGCTTCACAAGTGACCTCACAACCACCACCACCAGCAGCAGCCAACACCCTAGCACTGCCCGCCAAGGCACACAGGCACAAGTGACCTCACAATGCTGCCTCCAGCTCTGGCCTCACACACCCTGGGCCACAAGGCACCAGCCACAGCACCAATGGCCACACCAAAAGGCACCTCCCAAGGACAAACAGCACCTTCCCACACTGACACATGCCTGCCAGGGCCTCACGCAGCACTCACCTCACAGCTGCCAAGAGCAGCCAGGCAACCAGCACTGGCCTAGCACGCACTGCTTCACAAGTCACCTCACAACCACCACCAGCAGCAGCAGCCAACACCCTAGCACTGCCCGCCAAGGCACACAGGCACAAGTGACCTCACAATGCTGCCTCCATCTCTGGCCTTGCACACCCTGGGCCACAAGGCACCAGCCACAGCACCAATGGCCACACCAAAAGGAACCTCCCAAGGACAAACAGCACCTTCCCACACTGACACATGCCTGCGATGGTCTCACGCAGCACTCACCTCACAGCTGCCAAGAGCAGCCAGGCAACCAGCACTGGCCTAGCATGCACTGCTTCACAAGTCACCTCACAACCACCACCAGCAGCAGCAGCCAACACCCTAGCACTGCCCGCCAAGGCACACAGGCACAAGTGACCTCACAATGCTGCCTCCAGCTCTGGCCTCGCACACCCTGGGCCACAAGGCACCAGCCACAGCACCAATGGCCACACCAAAAGGCACCTCCCAAGCACAAACAGCACCTTCCCACACTGACACATGCCTGCCAGGGCCTCACGCAGCACTCACCTCACAGCTGCCAAGAGCAGCCAGGCAACCAGCACTGGCCTAGCGCGCACTGCTTCACAAGTCACCTCACAACCACCACCACCAGCAGCAGCCAACACCCTAGCACTGCCCACGAAGGCACAGAGGCACAAGTGACCTCACAATGCTGCCTCCAGCTCTGGCCTCGCACACCCTGGGCCACAAGGCACCAGCCACAGCACCAATGGCCACACCAAAAGGCACCTCCCAAGGACAAACAGCACCTTCCCACACTGACACATGCCAATGACAGCCTCATGCAGCACTCACCTCACAGCTGCCAAGAGCAGCCAGGCAACCAGCACTGGCCTAGCACGCACTGCTTCACAAGTCACCTCACAACCACCACCACCAGCAGCAGCCAACACCCTAGCACTGCCCGCCAAGGCACACAGGCACAAGTGACCTCACAATGCTGCCTCCAGCTCTGGCCTCGCACACCCTGGGCCACAAGGCACCAGCCACAGCACCAATGGCCACACCAAAAGGCACCTCCCAAGGACAAACAGCACCTTCCCACACTGACACATGCCTGCCAGGGCCTCACGCAGCACTCACCTCACAGCTGCCAAGAGCAGCCAGGCAACCAGCACTGGCCTAGTGCGCACTGCTTCACAAGTCACCTCACAACCACCACCACCAGCAGCAGCCAACACCCTAGCACTGCCCACCAAGGCACAGAGGCACAAGTGACCTCACAGTGCTGCCTCCATCTCTGGCCTCTCACACCCTGGGCCACAAGGCACCAGCCACAGCACCAATGGCCACACCAAAAGGCACCTCCCAAGGACAAACAGCACCTTCCCACACTGACACATGCCAATGACAGCCTCATGCAGCACTCACCTCACAGCTGCCAAGAGCAGCCAGGCAACCAGCACTGGTCTAGCACGCACTGCTTCACAAGTCACCTCACAACCACCACCACCAGCAGCAGCCAACACCCTAGCACTGCCCGACAAGGCACACAGGCACAAGTGACCTCACAATGCTGCCCCCAACTCTGGCCTTGCACACCCTGGGACACAAGGCACCATCCACGGCACCAATGGCCACACCAAAAGGCACCTCCCAAGGACAAACAGCACCTTCCCACACTGACACATGCCTGCCAGGGCCTCACGCAGCACTCACCTCACAGCTGCCAAGAGCAGCCAGGCAACCAGCACTGGCCTAGCATGCACTGCTTCACAAGTGACCTCACAACCACCACCACCAGCAGCAGCCAACACCCTAGCACTGCCCGCCAAGGCACACAGGCACAAGTGACCTCACAATGCTGCCTCCAGCTCTGGCCTCACACACCCTGGGCCACAAGGCACCAGCCACAGCACCAATGGCCACACCAAAAGGCACCTCCCAAGGACAAACAGCACCTTCCCACACTGACACATGCCTGCCAGGGCCTCACGCAGCACTCACCTCACAGCTGCCAAGAGCAGCCAGGCAACCAGCACTGGCCTAGCACGCACTGCTTCACAAGTGACCTCACAACCACCACCACCAGCAGCAGCCAACACCCTAGCACTGCCCGCCAAGGCACACAGGCACAAGTGACCTCACAATGCTGCCTCCAGCTCTGGCCTCGCACACCCTGGGCCACAAGGCACCAGCCACAGCACCAATGGCCACACCAAAAGGAACCTCCCAAGGACAAACAGCACCTTCCCACACTGACACATGCCTGCGATGGTCTCACGCAGCACTCACCTCACAGCTGCCAAGAGCAGCCAGGCAACCAGCACTGGCCTAGCATGCACTGCTTCACAAGTCACCTCACAACCACCACCACCAGCAGCAGCCAACACCCTAGCACTGCCCGCCAAGGCACACAGGCACAAGTGACCTCACAATGCTGCCTCCAGCTCTGGCCTTGCACACCCTGGGCCACAAGGCACCAGCCACGGCACCAATGGCCACACCAAAAGGCACCTCCCAAGCACAAACAGCACCTTCCCACACTGACACATGCCTGCCAGGGCCTCACGCAGCACTCACCTCACAGCTGCCAAGAGCAGCCAGGCAACCAGCACTGGCCTAGCACGCACTGCTTCACAAGTCACCTCACAACCACCACCACCAGCAGCAGCCAACACCCTAGCACTGCCCGCCAAGGCACACAGGCCCAAGTGACCTCACAATGCTGCCTCCAGCTCTGGTCTTGCACACCCATGGACACAAGGCACCAGCCACGGCACCAATGGCCACACCAAAAGGCACCTCCCAAGGACAAACAGCACCTTCCCACACTGACACATGCCTGCCAGGGCCTCACGCAGCACTCACCTCACAGCTGCCAAGAGCAGCCAGGCAACCAGCACTGGCCTAGCACGCACTGCTTCACAAGTCACCTCACAACCACCACCACCAGCAGCAGCCAACACCCTAGCACTGCCCGACAAGGCACAGAGGCACAAGTGACCTCACAATGCTGCCTCCAGCTCTGGCCTCGCACACCCTGGGCCACAAGGCACCAGCCACAGGACCAATGCCCACACCAAAAGGCACCTCCCAAGCACAAACAGCACCTTCCCACACTGACACATGCCTGCGACGGCCTCACGCAGCACTCACCTCACAGCTGCCAAGAGCAGCCAGGCAACCAGCACTGGCCTAGCACGCACTGCTTCACAAGTCACCTCACAACCACCACCACCAGCAGCAGCCAACACCCTAGCACTGCCCGCCAAGGCACACAGGCACAAGTGACCTCACAATGCTGCCTCCAGCTCTGGCCTCGCACACCCTGGGCCACAAGGCACCAGCCACAGCACCAATGGCCACACCAAAAGGCACCTCCCAAGGACAAACAGCACCTTCCCACACTGACACATGCCTGCCAGGGCCTCACGCAGCACTCACCTCACAGCTGCCAAGAGCAGCCAGGCAACCAGCACTGGCCTAGCATGCACTGCTTCACAAGTGACCTCACAACCACCACCACCAGCAGCAGCCAACACCCTAGCACTGCCCGCCAAGGCACACAGGCACAAGTGACCTCACAATGCTGCCTCCAGCTCTGGCCTCGCACACCCTGGGCCACAAGGCACCAGCCACAGCACCAATGGCCACACCAAAAGGCACCTCCCAAGCACAAACAGCACCTTCCCACACTGACACATGCCTGCCAGGGCCTCACGCAGCACTCACCTCACAGCTGCCAAGAGCAGCCAGGCAACCAGCACTGGCCTAGCACGCACTGCTTCACAAGTCACCTCACAACCACCACCACCAGCAGCAGCCAACACCCTAGCACTGCCCGCCAAGGCACAGAGGCACAAGTGACCTCACAATGCTGCCTCCATCTCTGGCCTCTCACACCCTGGGCCACAAGGCACCAGCCACAGCACCAATGGCCACACCAAAAGGCACCTCCCAAGGACAAACAGCACCTTCCCACACTGACACATGCCAATGACAGCCTCATGCAGCACTCACCTCACAGCTGCCAAGAGCAGCCAGGCAACCAGCACTGGCCTAGCACGCACTGCTTCACAAGTCACCTCACAACCACCACCACCAGCAGCAGCCAACACCCTAGCACTGCCCGCCAAGGCACACAGGCACAAGTGACCTCACAATGCTGCCTCCAGCTCTGGCCTCGCACACCCTGGGCCACAAGGCACCAGCCACAGCACCAATGGCCACACCAAAAGGCACCTCCCAAGGACAAACAGCACCTTCCCACACTGACACATGCCTGCCAGGGCCTCACGCAGCACTCACCTCACAGCTGCCAAGAGCAGCCAGGCAACCAGCACTGGCCTAGTGCGCACTGCTTCACAAGTCACCTCACAACCACCACCACCAGCAGCAGCCAACACCCTAGCACTGCCCACCAAGGCACAGAGGCACAAGTGACCTCACAGTGCTGCCTCCATCTCTGGCCTCTCACACCCTGGGCCACAAGGCACCAGCCACAGCACCAATGGCCACACCAAAAGGCACCTCCCAAGGACAAACAGCACCTTCCCACACTGACACATGCCAATGACAGCCTCATGCAGCACTCACCTCACAGCTGCCAAGAGCAGCCAGGCAACCAGCACTGGCCTAGCACGCACTGCTTCACAAGTCACCTCACAACCACCACCACCAGCAGCAGCCAACACCCTAGCACTGCCCGCCAAGGCACACAGGCACAAGTGACCTCACAATGCTGCCCCCAACTCTGGCCTTGCACACCCTGGGACACAAGGCACCATCCACGGCACCAATGGCCACACCAAAAGGCACCTCCCAAGCACAAACAGCACCTTCCCACACTGACACATGCCTGCCAGGGCCTCACGCAGCACTCACCTCACAGCTGCCAAGAGCAGCCAGGCAACCAGCACTGGCCTAGCATGCACTGCTTCAAAAGTGACCTCACAACCACCACCACCAGCAGCAGCCAACACCCTAGCACTGCCCGCCAAGGCACACAGGCACAAGTGACCTCACAATGCTGCCTCCAGCTCTGGCCTCACACACCCTGGGCCACAAGGCACCAGCCACAGCACCAATGGCCACACCAAAAGGCACCTCCCAAGGACAAACAGCACCTTCCCACACTGACACATGCCTGCCAGGGCCTCACGCAGCACTCACCTCACAGCTGCCAAGAGCAGCCAGGCAACCAGCACTGGCCTAGCACGCACTGCTTCACAAGTGACCTCACAACCACCACCACCAGCAGCAGCCAACACCCTAGCACTGCCCGCCAAGGCACACAGGCACAAGTGACCTCACAATGCTGCCTCCAGCTCTGGCCTCTCACACCCTGGGCCACAAGGCACCAGCCACAGCACCAATGGCCACACCAAAAGGAACCTCCCAAGGACAAACAGCACCTTCCTACACTGACACATGCCTGCGATGGTCTCACGCAGCACTCACCTCACAGCTGCCAAGAGCAGCCAGGCAACCAGCACTGGCCTAGCATGCACTGCTTCACAAGTCACCTCACAACCACCACCACCAGCAGCAGCCAACACCCTAGCACTGCCCGCCAAGGCACACAGGCACAAGTGACCTCACAATGCTGCCTCCAGCTCTGGCCTTGCACACCCTGGGCCACAAGGCACCAGCCACGGCACCAATGGCCACACCAAAAGGCACCTCCCAAGCACAAACAGCACCTTCCCACACTGACACATGCCTGCCAGGGCCTCACGCAGCACTCACCTCACAGCTGCCAAGAGCAGCCAGGCAACCAGCACTGGCCTAGCACGCACTGCTTCACAAGTCACCTCACAACCACCACCACCAGCAGCAGCCAACACCCTAGCACTGCCCGCCAAGGCACACAGGCCCAAGTGACCTCACAATGCTGCCTCCAGCTCTGGTCTTGCACACCCATGGACACAAGGCACCAGCCACGGCACCAATGGCCACACCAAAAGGCACCTCCCAAGGACAAACAGCACCTTCCCACACTGACACATGCCTGCCAGGGCCTCACGCAGCACTCACCTCACAGCTGCCAAGAGCAGCCAGGCAACCAGCACTGGCCTAGCACGCACTGCTTCACAAGTCACCTCACAACCACCACCACCAGCAGCAGCCAACACCCTAGCACTGCCCGACAAGGCACAGAGGCACAAGTGACCTCACAATGCTGCCTCCAGCTCTGGCCTCGCACACCCTGGGCCACAAGGCACCAGCCACAGCACCAATGGCCACACCAAAAGGCACCTCCCAAGCACAAACAGCACCTTCCCACACTGACACATGCCTGCCAGGGCCTCACGCAGCACTCACCTCACAGCTGCCAAGAGCAGCCAGGCAACCAGCACTGGCCTAGCACGCACTGCTTCACAAGTGACCTCACAACCACCACCACCAGCAGCAGCCAACACCCTAGCACTGCCCGCCAAGGCACACAGGCACAAGTGACCTCACAATGCTGCCTCCAGCTCTGGCCTCTCACACCCTGGGCCACAAGGCACCAGCCACAGCACCAATGGCCACACCAAAAGGCACCTCCCAAGGACAAACAGCACCTTCCCACACTGACACATGCCAACGACAGCCTCATGCAGCACTCACCTCACAGCTGCCAAGAGCAGCCAGGCAACCAGCACTGGCCTAGCACGCACTGCTTCACAAGTCACCTCACAACCACCACCACCAGCAGCAGCCAACACCCTAGCACTGCCCGCCAAGGCACACAGGCACAAGTGACCTCACAATGCTGCCTCCAGCTCTGGCCTCTCACACCCTGGGCCACAGGGCACCAGCCACAGGACCAATGCCCACACCAAAAGGCACCTCCCAAGCACAAACAGCACCTTCCCACACTGACACATGCCTGCGACGGCCTCACGCAGCACTCACCTCACAGCTGCCAAGAGCAGCCAGGCAACCAGCACTGGCCTAGCACGCACTGCTTCACAAGTCACCTCACAACCACCACCACCAGCAGCAGCCAACACCCTAGCACTGCCCGCCAAGGCACACAGGCACAAGTGACCTCACAATGCTGCCTCCAGCTCTGGCCTCACACACCCTGGGCCACAAGGCACCAGCCACAGCACCAATGGCCACACCAAAAGGCACCTCCCAAGGACAAACAGCACCTTCCCACACTGACACATGCCTGCCAGGGCCTCACGCAGCACTCACCTCACAGCTGCCAAGAGCAGCCAGGCAACCAGCACTGGCCTAGCACGCACTGCTTCACAAGTGACCTCACAACCACCACCACCAGCAGCAGCCAACACCCTAGCACTGCCCGCCAAGGCACACAGGCACAAGTGACCTCACAATGCTGCCTCCAGCTCTGGCCTCTCACACCCTGGGCCACAAGGCACCAGCCACAGCACCAATGGCCACACCAAAAGGAACCTCCCAAGGACAAACAGCACCTTCCCACACTGACACATGCCTGCGATGGTCTCACGCAGCACTCACCTCACAGCTGCCAAGAGCAGCCAGGCAACCAGCACTGGCCTAGCATGCACTGCTTCACAAGTCACCTCACAACCACCACCACCAGCAGCAGCCAACACCCTAGCACTGCCCGCCAAGGCACACAGGCACAAGTGACCTCACAATGCTGCCTCCAGCTCTGGCCTTGCACACCCTGGGCCACAAGGCACCAGCCACGGCACCAATGGCCACACCAAAAGGCACCTCCCAAGCACAAACAGCACCTTCCCACACTGACACATGCCTGCGACGGCCTCACGCAGCACTCACCTCACAGCTGCCAAGAGCAGCCAGGCAACCAGCACTGGCCTAGCACGCACTGCTTCACAAGTCACCTCACAACCACCACCAGCAGCAGCAGCCAACACCCTAGCACTGCCCGCCAAGGCACACAGGCACAAGTGACCTCACAATGCTGCCTCCAGCTCTGGCCTCGCACACCCTGGGCCACAAGGCACCAGCCACGGCACCAATGGCCACACCAAAAGGCACCTCCCAAGGACAAACAGCACCTTCCCACACTGACACATGCCTGCCAGGGCCTCACGCAGCACTCACCTCACAGCTGCCAAGAGCAGCCAGGCAACCAGCACTGGCCTAGCACGCACTGCTTCACAAGTCACCTCACAACCACCACCACCAGCAGCAGCCAACACCCTAGCACTGCCCGCCAAGGCACAGAGGCACAAGTGATCTCACAATGCTGCCTCCATCTCTGGCCTCGCACACCCTGGGACACAAGGCACCAGCCACAGGACCAATGCCCACACCAAAAGGCACCTCCCAAGCACAAACAGCACCTTCCCACACTGACACATGCCTGCGACGGCCTCACGCAGCACTCACCTCACAGCTGCCAAGAGCAGCCAGGCAACCAGCACTGGCCTAGCACGCACTGCTTCACAAGTGACCTCACAACCACCACCACCAGCAGCAGCCAACACCCTAGCACTGCCCGCCAAGGCACACAGGCACAAGTGACCTCACAATGCTGCCTCCAGCTCTGGCCTCACACACCCTGGGCCACAAGGCACCAGCCACAGCACCAATGGCCACACCAAAAGGCACCTCCCAAGGACAAACAGCACCTTCCCACACTGACACATGCCTGCCAGGGCCTCACGCAGCACTCACCTCACAGCTGCCAAGAGCAGCCAGGCAACCAGCACTGGCCTAGCACGCACTGCTTCACAAGTGACCTCACAACCACCACCACCAGCAGCAGCCAACACCCTAGCACTGCCCGCCAAGGCACACAGGCACAAGTGACCTCACAATGCTGCCTCCAGCTCTGGCCTCTCACACCCTGGGCCACAAGGCACCAGCCACAGCACCAATGGCCACACCAAAAGGAACCTCCCAAGGACAAACAGCACCTTCCCACACTGACACATGCCTGCGATGGTCTCACGCAGCACTCACCTCACAGCTGCCAAGAGCAGCCAGGCAACCAGCACTGGCCTAGCATGCACTGCTTCACAAGTCACCTCACAACCACCACCACCAGCAGCAGCCAACACCCTAGCACTGCCCGCCAAGGCACACAGGCACAAGTGACCTCACAATGCTGCCTCCAGCTCTGGCCTTGCACACCCTGGGCCACAAGGCACCAGCCACGGCACCAATGGCCACACCAAAAGGCACCTCCCAAGGACAAACAGCACCTTCCCACACTGACACATGCCTGCCAGGGCCTCACGCAGCACTCACCTCACAGCTGCCAAGAGCAGCCAGGCAACCAGCACTGGCCTAGCACGCACTGCTTCACAAGTCACCTCACAACCACCACCACCAGCAGCAGCCAACACCCTAGCACTGCCCGCCAAGGCACACAGGCCCAAGTGACCTCACAATGCTGCCTCCAGCTCTGGCCTTGCACACCCATGGACACAAGGCACCAGCCACGGCACCAATGGCCACACCAAAAGGCACCTCCCAAGGACAAACAGCACCTTCCCACACTGACACATGCCTGCCAGGGCCTCACGCAGCACTCACCTCACAGCTGCCAAGAGCAGCCAGGCAACCAGCACTGGCCTAGCACGCACTGCTTCACAAGTCACCTCACAACCACCACCACCAGCAGCAGCCAACACCCTAGCACTGCCCGACAAGGCACAGAGGCACAAGTGACCTCACAATGCTGCCTCCAGCTCTGGCCTCGCACACCCTGGGCCACAAGGCACCAGCCACAGCACCAATGGCCACACCAAAAGGCACCTCCCAAGCACAAACAGCACCTTCCCACACTGACACATGCCTGCCAGGGCCTCACGCAGCACTCACCTCACAGCTGCCAAGAGCAGCCAGGCAACCAGCACTGGCCTAGCACGCACTGCTTCACAAGTGACCTCACAACCACCACCACCAGCAGCAGCCAACACCCTAGCACTGCCCGCCAAGGCACACAGGCACAAGTGACCTCACAATGCTGCCTCCAGCTCTGGCCTCTCACACCCTGGGCCACAAGGCACCAGCCACAGCACCAATGGCCACACCAAAAGGCACCTCCCAAGGACAAACAGCACCTTCCCACACTGACACATGCCAACGACAGCCTCATGCAGCACTCACCTCACAGCTGCCAAGAGCAGCCAGGCAACCAGCACTGGCCTAGCACGCACTGCTTCACAAGTCACCTCACAACCACCACCACCAGCAGCAGCCAACACCCTAGCACTGCCCGCCAAGGCACACAGGCACAAGTGACCTCACAATGCTGCCTCCAGCTCTGGCCTCTCACACCCTGGGCCACAGGGCACCAGCCACAGGACCAATGCCCACACCAAAAGGCACCTCCCAAGCACAAACAGCACCTTCCCACACTGACACATGCCTGCGACGGCCTCACGCAGCACTCACCTCACAGCTGCCAAGAGCAGCCAGGCAACCAGCACTGGCCTAGCACGCACTGCTTCACAAGTCACCTCACAACCACCACCACCAGCAGCAGCCAACACCCTAGCACTGCCCGCCAAGGCACACAGGCACAAGTGACCTCACAATGCTGCCTCCAGCTCTGGCCTCGCACACCCTGGGCCACAAGGCACCAGCCACAGCACCAATGGCCACACCAAAAGGCACCTCCCAAGGACAAACAGCACCTTCCCACACTGACACATGCCTGCCAGGGCCTCACGCAGCACTCACCTCACAGCTGCCAAGAGCAGCCAGGCAACCAGCACTGGCCTAGCATGCACTGCTTCACAAGTGACCTCACAACCACCACCACCAGCAGCAGCCAACACCCTAGCACTGCCCGCCAAGGCACACAGGCACAAGTGACCTCACAATGCTGCCTCCAGCTCTGGCCTCACACACCCTGGGCCACAAGGCACCAGCCACAGCACCAATGGCCACACCAAAAGGCACCTCCCAAGGAAAAACAGCACCTTCCCACACTGACACATGCCTGCCAGGGCCTCACGCAGCACTCACCTCACAGCTGCCAAGAGCAGCCAGGCAACCAGCACTGGCCTAGCGCGCACTGCTTCACAAGTCACCTCACAACCACCACCACCAGCAGCAGCCAACACCCTAGCACTGCCCACGAAGGCACAGAGGCACAAGTGACCTCACAATGCTGCCTCCATCTCTGGCCTCTCACACCCTGGGCCACAAGGCACCAGCCACAGCACCAATGGCCACACCAAAAGGCACCTCCCAAGGACAAACAGCACCTTCCCACACTGACACATGCCAATGACAGCCTCATGCAGCACTCACCTCACAGCTGCCAAGAGCAGCCAGGCAACCAGCACTGGCCTAGCACGCACTGCTTCACAAGTCACCTCACAACCACCACCACCAGCAGCAGCCAACACCCTAGCACTGCCCGCCAAGGCACACAGGCACAAGTGACCTCACAATGCTGCCTCCAGCTCTGGCCTCGCACACCCTGGGCCACAAGGCACCAGCCACAGCACCAATGGCCACACCAAAAGGCACCTCCCAAGGACAAACAGCACCTTCCCACACTGACACATGCCTGCCAGGGCCTCACGCAGCACTCACCTCACAGCTGCCAAGAGCAGCCAGGCAACCAGCACTGGCCTAGTGCGCACTGCTTCACAAGTCACCTCACAACCACCACCACCAGCAGCAGCCAACACCCTAGCACTGCCCACCAAGGCACAGAGGCACAAGTGACCTCACAGTGCTGCCTCCATCTCTGGCCTCTCACACCCTGGGCCACAAGGCACCAGCCACAGCACCAATGGCCACACCAAAAGGCACCTCCCAAGGACAAACAGCACCTTCCCACACTGACACATGCCAATGACAGCCTCATGCAGCACTCACCTCACAGCTGCCAAGAGCAGCCAGGCAACCAGCACTGGCCTAGCACGCACTGCTTCACAAGTCACCTCACAACCACCACCACCAGCAGCAGCCAACACCCTAGCACTGCCCGCCAAGGCACACAGGCACAAGTGACCTCACAATGCTGCCCCCAACTCTGGCCTTGCACACCCTGGGACACAAGGCACCATCCACGGCACCAATGGCCACACCAAAAGGCACCTCCCAAGGACAAACAGCACCTTCCCACACTGACACATGCCTGCCAGGGCCTCACGCAGCACTCACCTCACAGCTGCCAAGAGCAGCCAGGCAACCAGCACTGGCCTAGCATGCACTGCTTCACAAGTGACCTCACAACCACCACCACCAGCAGCAGCCAACACCCTAGCACTGCCCGCCAAGGCACACAGGCACAAGTGACCTCACAATGCTGCCTCCAGCTCTGGCCTCACACACCCTGGGCCACAAGGCACCAGCCACAGCACCAATGGCCACACCAAAAGGCACCTCCCAAGGACAAACAGCACCTTCCCACACTGACACATGCCTGCCAGGGCCTCACGCAGCACTCACCTCACAGCTGCCAAGAGCAGCCAGGCAACCAGCACTGGCCTAGCACGCACTGCTTCACAAGTGACCTCACAACCACCACCACCAGCAGCAGCCAACACCCTAGCACTGCCCGCCAAGGCACACAGGCACAAGTGACCTCACAATGCTGCCTCCAGCTCTGGCCTCTCACACCCTGGGCCACAAGGCACCAGCCACAGCACCAATGGCCACACCAAAAGGAACCTCCCAAGGACAAACAGCACCTTCCTACACTGACACATGCCTGCGATGGTCTCACGCAGCACTCACCTCACAGCTGCCAAGAGCAGCCAGGCAACCAGCACTGGCCTAGCATGCACTGCTTCACAAGTCACCTCACAACCACCACCACCAGCAGCAGCCAACACCCTAGCACTGCCCGCCAAGGCACACAGGCACAAGTGACCTCACAATGCTGCCTCCAGCTCTGGCCTTGCACACCCTGGGCCACAAGGCACCAGCCACGGCACCAATGGCCACACCAAAAGGCACCTCCCAAGCACAAACAGCACCTTCCCACACTGACACATGCCTGCCAGGGCCTCACGCAGCACTCACCTCACAGCTGCCAAGAGCAGCCAGGCAACCAGCACTGGCCTAGCACGCACTGCTTCACAAGTCACCTCACAACCACCACCACCAGCAGCAGCCAACACCCTAGCACTGCCCGCCAAGGCACACAGGCCCAAGTGACCTCACAATGCTGCCTCCAGCTCTGGTCTTGCACACCCATGGACACAAGGCACCAGCCACGGCACCAATGGCCACACCAAAAGGCACCTCCCAAGGACAAACAGCACCTTCCCACACTGACACATGCCTGCCAGGGCCTCACGCAGCACTCACCTCACAGCTGCCAAGAGCAGCCAGGCAACCAGCACTGGCCTAGCACGCACTGCTTCACAAGTCACCTCACAACCACCACCACCAGCAGCAGCCAACACCCTAGCACTGCCCGACAAGGCACAGAGGCACAAGTGACCTCACAATGCTGCCTCCAGCTCTGGCCTCGCACACCCTGGGCCACAAGGCACCAGCCACAGCACCAATGGCCACACCAAAAGGCACCTCCCAAGCACAAACAGCACCTTCCCACACTGACACATGCCTGCCAGGGCCTCACGCAGCACTCACCTCACAGCTGCCAAGAGCAGCCAGGCAACCAGCACTGGCCTAGCACGCACTGCTTCACAAGTGACCTCACAACCACCACCACCAGCAGCAGCCAACACCCTAGCACTGCCCGCCAAGGCACACAGGCACAAGTGACCTCACAATGCTGCCTCCAGCTCTGGCCTCTCACACCCTGGGCCACAAGGCACCAGCCACAGCACCAATGGCCACACCAAAAGGCACCTCCCAAGGACAAACAGCACCTTCCCACACTGACACATGCCAACGACAGCCTCATGCAGCACTCACCTCACAGCTGCCAAGAGCAGCCAGGCAACCAGCACTGGCCTAGCACGCACTGCTTCACAAGTCACCTCACAACCACCACCACCAGCAGCAGCCAACACCCTAGCACTGCCCGCCAAGGCACACAGGCACAAGTGACCTCACAATGCTGCCTCCAGCTCTGGCCTCTCACACCCTGGGCCACAGGGCACCAGCCACAGGACCAATGCCCACACCAAAAGGCACCTCCCAAGCACAAACAGCACCTTCCCACACTGACACATGCCTGCGACGGCCTCACGCAGCACTCACCTCACAGCTGCCAAGAGCAGCCAGGCAACCAGCACTGGCCTAGCACGCACTGCTTCACAAGTCACCTCACAACCACCACCACCAGCAGCAGCCAACACCCTAGCACTGCCTGCCAAGGCACACAGGCCCAAGTGACCTCACAATGCTGCCTCCAGCTCTGGCCTCGCACACCCTGGGCCACAAGGCACCAGCCACAGCACCAATGGCCACACCAAAAGGCACCTCCCAAGGACAAACAGCACCTTCCCACACTGACACATGCCTGCCAGGGCCTCACGCAGCACTCACCTCACAGCTGCCAAGAGCAGCCAGGCAACCAGCACTGGCCTAGTGCGCACTGCTTCACAAGTCACCTCACAACCACCACCACCAGCAGCAGCCAACACCCTAGCACTGCCCACCAAGGCACAGAGGCACAAGTGACCTCACAGTGCTGCCTCCATCTCTGGCCTCTCACACCCTGGGCCACAAGGCACCAGCCACAGCACCAATGGCCACACCAAAAGGCACCTCCCAAGGACAAACAGCACCTTCCCACACTGACACATGCCAATGACAGCCTCATGCAGCACTCACCTCACAGCTGCCAAGAGCAGCCAGGCAACCAGCACTGGCCTAGCACGCACTGCTTCACAAGTCACCTCACAACCACCACCACCAGCAGCAGCCAACACCCTAGCACTGCCCGCCAAGGCACACAGGCACAAGTGACCTCACAATGCTGCCCCCAACTCTGGCCTTGCACACCCTGGGACACAAGGCACCATCCACGGCACCAATGGCCACACCAAAAGGCACCTCCCAAGGACAAACAGCACCTTCCCACACTGACACATGCCTGCCAGGGCCTCACGCAGCACTCACCTCACAGCTGCCAAGAGCAGCCAGGCAACCAGCACTGGCCTAGCATGCACTGCTTCACAAGTGACCTCACAACCACCACCACCAGCAGCAGCCAACACCCTAGCACTGCCCGCCAAGGCACACAGGCACAAGTGACCTCACAATGCTGCCTCCAGCTCTGGCCTCACACACCCTGGGCCACAAGGCACCAGCCACAGCACCAATGGCCACACCAAAAGGCACCTCCCAAGGACAAACAGCACCTTCCCACACTGACACATGCCTGCCAGGGCCTCACGCAGCACTCACCTCACAGCTGCCAAGAGCAGCCAGGCAACCAGCACTGGCCTAGCACGCACTGCTTCACAAGTGACCTCACAACCACCACCACCAGCAGCAGCCAACACCCTAGCACTGCCCGCCAAGGCACACAGGCACAAGTGACCTCACAATGCTGCCTCCAGCTCTGGCCTCTCACACCCTGGGCCACAAGGCACCAGCCACAGCACCAATGGCCACACCAAAAGGAACCTCCCAAGGACAAACAGCACCTTCCTACACTGACACATGCCTGCGATGGTCTCACGCAGCACTCACCTCACAGCTGCCAAGAGCAGCCAGGCAACCAGCACTGGCCTAGCATGCACTGCTTCACAAGTCACCTCACAACCACCACCACCAGCAGCAGCCAACACCCTAGCACTGCCCGCCAAGGCACACAGGCACAAGTGACCTCACAATGCTGCCTCCAGCTCTGGCCTTGCACACCCTGGGCCACAAGGCACCAGCCACGGCACCAATGGCCACACCAAAAGGCACCTCCCAAGCACAAACAGCACCTTCCCACACTGACACATGCCTGCCAGGGCCTCACGCAGCACTCACCTCACAGCTGCCAAGAGCAGCCAGGCAACCAGCACTGGCCTAGCACGCACTGCTTCACAAGTCACCTCACAACCACCACCACCAGCAGCAGCCAACACCCTAGCACTGCCCGCCAAGGCACACAGGCCCAAGTGACCTCACAATGCTGCCTCCAGCTCTGGTCTTGCACACCCATGGACACAAGGCACCAGCCACGGCACCAATGGCCACACCAAAAGGCACCTCCCAAGGACAAACAGCACCTTCCCACACTGACACATGCCTGCCAGGGCCTCACGCAGCACTCACCTCACAGCTGCCAAGAGCAGCCAGGCAACCAGCACTGGCCTAGCACGCACTGCTTCACAAGTCACCTCACAACCACCACCACCAGCAGCAGCCAACACCCTAGCACTGCCCGACAAGGCACAGAGGCACAAGTGACCTCACAATGCTGCCTCCAGCTCTGGCCTCGCACACCCTGGGCCACAAGGCACCAGCCACAGCACCAATGGCCACACCAAAAGGCACCTCCCAAGCACAAACAGCACCTTCCCACACTGACACATGCCTGCCAGGGCCTCACGCAGCACTCACCTCACAGCTGCCAAGAGCAGCCAGGCAACCAGCACTGGCCTAGCACGCACTGCTTCACAAGTGACCTCACAACCACCACCACCAGCAGCAGCCAACACCCTAGCACTGCCCGCCAAGGCACACAGGCACAAGTGACCTCACAATGCTGCCTCCAGCTCTGGCCTCTCACACCCTGGGCCACAAGGCACCAGCCACAGCACCAATGGCCACACCAAAAGGCACCTCCCAAGGACAAACAGCACCTTCCCACACTGACACATGCCAACGACAGCCTCATGCAGCACTCACCTCACAGCTGCCAAGAGCAGCCAGGCAACCAGCACTGGCCTAGCACGCACTGCTTCACAAGTCACCTCACAACCACCACCACCAGCAGCAGCCAACACCCTAGCACTGCCCGCCAAGGCACACAGGCACAAGTGACCTCACAATGCTGCCTCCAGCTCTGGCCTCTCACACCCTGGGCCACAGGGCACCAGCCACAGGACCAATGCCCACACCAAAAGGCACCTCCCAAGCACAAACAGCACCTTCCCACACTGACACATGCCTGCGACGGCCTCACGCAGCACTCACCTCACAGCTGCCAAGAGCAGCCAGGCAACCAGCACTGGCCTAGCACGCACTGCTTCACAAGTCACCTCACAACCACCACCACCAGCAGCAGCCAACACCCTAGCACTGCCTGCCAAGGCACACAGGCCCAAGTGACCTCACAATGCTGCCTCCAGCTCTGGCCTCGCACACCCTGGGCCACAAGGCACCAGCCACAGCACCAATGGCCACACCAAAAGGCACCTCCCAAGGACAAACAGCACCTTCCCACACTGACACATGCCTGCCAGGGCCTCACGCAGCACTCACCTCACAGCTGCCAAGAGCAGCCAGGCAACCAGCACTGGCCTAGCATGCACTGCTTCACAAGTGACCTCACAACCACCACCACCAGCAGCAGCCAACACCCTAGCACTGCCCGCCAAGGCACACAGGCACAAGTGACCTCACAATGCTGCCTCCAGCTCTGGCCTCACACACCCTGGGCCACAAGGCACCAGCCACAGCACCAATGGCCACACCAAAAGGCACCTCCCAAGGACAAACAGCACCTTCCCACACTGACACATGCCTGCCAGGGCCTCACGCAGCACTCACCTCACAGCTGCCAAGAGCAGCCAGGCAACCAGCACTGGCCTAGCACGCACTGCTTCACAAGTCACCTCACAACCACCACCACCAGCAGCAGCCAACACCCTAGCACTGCCCGCCAAGGCACACAGGCACAAGTGACCTCACAATGCTGCCTCCAGCTCTGGCCTTGCACACCCTGGGCCACAAGGCACCAGCCACAGCACCAATGGCCACACCAAAAGGCACCTCCCAAGCACAAACAGCACCTTCCCACACTGACACATGCCTGCCAGGGCCTCACGCAGCACTCACCTCACAGCTGCCAAGAGCAGCCAGGCAACCAGCACTGGCCTAGCGCGCACTGCTTCACAAGTCACCTCACAACCACCACCACCAGCAGCAGCCAACACCCTAGCACTGCCCACCAAGGCACAGAGGCACAAGTGACCTCACAATGCTGCCTCCATCTCTGGCCTCTCACACCCTGGGCCACAAGGCACCAGCCACAGCACCAATGGCCACACCAAAAGGCACCTCCCAAGGACAAACAGCACCTTCCCACACTGACACATGCCTGCGATGGCCTCACGCAGCACTCACCTCACAGCTGCCAAGAGCAGCCAGGCAACCAGCACTGGCCTAGCACGCACTGCTTCACAAGTGACCTCACAACCACCACCACCAGCAGCAGCCAACACCCTAGCACTGCCCGCCAAGGCACACAGGCACAAGTGACCTCACAATGCTGCCTCCAGCTCTGGCCTCACACACCCTGGGCCACAAGGCACCAGCCACAGCACCAATGGCCACACCAAAAGGCACCTCCCAAGGACAAACAGCACCTTCCCACACTGACACATGCCTGCCAGGGCCTCACGCAGCACTCACCTCACAGCTGCCAAGAGCAGCCAGGCAACCAGCACTGGCCTAGCACGCACTGCTTCACAAGTCACCTCACAACCACCACCACCAGCAGCAGCCAACACCCTAGCACTGCCCGCCAAGGCACACAGGCACAAGTGACCTCACAATGCTGCCTCCAGCTCTGGCCTCGCACACCCTGGGCCACAAGGCACCAGCCACAGCACCAATGGCCACACCAAAAGGCACCTCCCAAGCACAAACAGCACCTTCCCACACTGACACATGCCTGCCAGGGCCTCACGCAGCACTCACCTCACAGCTGCCAAGAGCAGCCAGGCAACCAGCACTGGCCTAGCGCGCACTGCTTCACAAGTCACCTCACAACCACCACCACCAGCAGCAGCCAACACCCTAGCACTGCCCACCAAGGCACAGAGGCACAAGTGACCTCACAATGCTGCCTCCATCTCTGGCCTCTCACACCCTGGGCCACAAGGCACCAGCCACAGCACCAATGGCCACACCAAAAGGCACCTCCCAAGGACAAACAGCACCTTCCCACACTGACACATGCCTGCGATGGCCTCACGCAGCACTCACCTCACAGCTGCCAAGAGCAGCCAGGCAACCAGCACTGGCCTAGCACGCACTGCTTCACAAGTGACCTCACAACCACCACCACCAGCAGCAGCCAACACCCTAGCACTGCCCGCCAAGGCACACAGGCACAAGTGACCTCACAATGCTGCCTCCAGCTCTGGCCTCTCACACCCTGGGCCACAAGGCACCAGCCACAGCACCAATGGCCACACCAAAAGGAACCTCCCAAGGACAAACAGCACCTTCCCACACTGACACATGCCTGCGATGGTCTCACGCAGCACTCACCTCACAGCTGCCAAGAGCAGCCAGGCAACCAGCACTGGCCTAGCATGCACTGCTTCACAAGTCACCTCACAACCACCACCACCAGCAGCAGCCAACACCCTAGCACTGCCCGCCAAGGCACACAGGCACAAGTGACCTCACAATGCTGCCTCCAGCTCTGGCCTCGCACACCCTGGGCCACAAGGCACCAGCCACGGCACCAATGGCCACACCAAAAGGCACCTCCCAAGCACAAACAGCACCTTCCCACACTGACACATGCCTGCCAGGGCCTCACGCAGCACTCACCTCACAGCTGCCAAGAGCAGCCAGGCAACCAGCACTGGCCTAGCACGCACTGCTTCACAAGTCACCTCACAACCACCACCACCAGCAGCAGCCAACACCCTAGCACTGCCCGCCAAGGCACACAGGCACAAGTGACCTCACAATGCTGCCTCCAGCTCTGGCCTCGCACACCCTGGGCCACAAGGCACCAGCCACAGCACCAATGGCCACACCAAAAGGCACCTCCCAAGCACAAACAGCACCTTCCCACACTGACACATGCCTGCCAGGGCCTCACGCAGCACTCACCTCACAGCTGCCAAGAGCAGCCAGGCAACCAGCACTGGCCTAGCGCGCACTGCTTCACAAGTCACCTCACAACCACCACCACCAGCAGCAGCCAACACCCTAGCACTGCCCACCAAGGCACAGAGGCACAAGTGACCTCACAATGCTGCCTCCATCTCTGGCCTCTCACACCCTGGGCCACAAGGCACCAGCCACAGCACCAATGGCCACACCAAAAGGCACCTCCCAAGGACAAACAGCACCTTCCCACACTGACACATGCCTGCGATGGCCTCACGCAGCACTCACCTCACAGCTGCCAAGAGCAGCCAGGCAACCAGCACTGGCCTAGCACGCACTGCTTCACAAGTGACCTCACAACCACCACCACCAGCAGCAGCCAACACCCTAGCACTGCCCGCCAAGGCACACAGGCACAAGTGACCTCACAATGCTGCCTCCAGCTCTGGCCTCTCACACCCTGGGCCACAAGGCACCAGCCACAGCACCAATGGCCACACCAAAAGGAACCTCCCAAGGACAAACAGCACCTTCCCACACTGACACATGCCTGCGATGGTCTCACGCAGCACTCACCTCACAGCTGCCAAGAGCAGCCAGGCAACCAGCACTGGCCTAGCATGCACTGCTTCACAAGTCACCTCACAACCACCACCACCAGCAGCAGCCAACACCCTAGCACTGCCCGCCAAGGCACACAGGCACAAGTGACCTCACAATGCTGCCTCCAGCTCTGGCCTTGCACACCCTGGGCCACAAGGCACCAGCCACGGCACCAATGGCCACACCAAAAGGCACCTCCCAAGCACAAACAGCACCTTCCCACACTGACACATGCCTGCCAGGGCCTCACGCAGCACTCACCTCACAGCTGCCAAGAGCAGCCAGGCAACCAGCACTGGCCTAGCACGCACTGCTTCACAAGTCACCTCACAACCACCACCACCAGCAGCAGCCAACACCCTAGCACTGCCCGCCAAGGCACACAGGCCCAAGTGACCTCACAATGCTGCCTCCAGCTCTGGTCTTGCACACCCATGGACACAAGGCACCAGCCACGGCACCAATGGCCACACCAAAAGGCACCTCCCAAGGACAAACAGCACCTTCCCACACTGACACATGCCTGCCAGGGCCTCACGCAGCACTCACCTCACAGCTGCCAAGAGCAGCCAGGCAACCAGCACTGGCCTAGCACGCACTGCTTCACAAGTCACCTCACAACCACCACCACCAGCAGCAGCCAACACCCTAGCACTGCCCGCCAAGGCACACAGGCACAAGTGACCTCACAATGCTGCCTCCAGCTCTGGCCTCGCACACCCTGGGCCACAAGGCACCAGCCACAGCACCAATGGCCACACCAAAAGGCACCTCCCAAGCACAAACAGCACCTTCCCACACTGACACATGCCTGCGATGGTCTCACGCAGCACTCACCTCACAGCTGCCAAGAGCAGCCAGGCAACCAGCACTGGCCTAGCATGCACTGCTTCACAAGTCACCTCACAACCACCACCACCAGCAGCAGCCAACACCCTAGCACTGCCCGCCAAGGCACACAGGCACAAGTGACCTCACAATGCTGCCTCCAGCTCTGGCCTTGCACACCCTGGGCCACAAGGCACCAGCCACGGCACCAATGGCCACACCAAAAGGCACCTCCCAAGCACAAACAGCACCTTCCCACACTGACACATGCCTGCCAGGGCCTCACGCAGCACTCACCTCACAGCTGCCAAGAGCAGCCAGGCAACCAGCACTGGCCTAGCACGCACTGCTTCACAAGTCACCTCACAACCACCACCACCAGCAGCAGCCAACACCCTAGCACTGCCCGCCAAGGCACACAGGCCCAAGTGACCTCACAATGCTGCCTCCAGCTCTGGTCTTGCACACCCATGGACACAAGGCACCAGCCACGGCACCAATGGCCACACCAAAAGGCACCTCCCAAGGACAAACAGCACCTTCCCACACTGACACATGCCTGCCAGGGCCTCACGCAGCACTCACCTCACAGCTGCCAAGAGCAGCCAGGCAACCAGCACTGGCCTAGCACGCACTGCTTCACAAGTCACCTCACAACCACCACCACCAGCAGCAGCCAACACCCTAGCACTGCCCGACAAGGCACAGAGGCACAAGTGACCTCACAATGCTGCCTCCAGCTCTGGCCTCGCACACCCTGGGCCACAAGGCACCAGCCACAGCACCAATGGCCACACCAAAAGGCACCTCCCAAGCACAAACAGCACCTTCCCACACTGACACATGCCTGCCAGGGCCTCACGCAGCACTCACCTCACAGCTGCCAAGAGCAGCCAGGCAACCAGCACTGGCCTAGCATGCACTGCTTCACAAGTGACCTCACAACCACCACCACCAGCAGCAGCCAACACCCTAGCACTGCCCGCCAAGGCACACAGGCACAAGTGACCTCACAATGCTGCCTCCAGCTCTGGCCTCTCACACCCTGGGCCACAAGGCACCAGCCACAGCACCAATGGCCACACCAAAAGGCACCTCCCAAGGACAAACAGCACCTTCCCACACTGACACATGCCAACGACAGCCTCATGCAGCACTCACCTCACAGCTGCCAAGAGCAGCCAGGCAACCAGCACTGGCCTAGCACGCACTGCTTCACAAGTCACCTCACAACCACCACCACCAGCAGCAGCCAACACCCTAGCACTGCCCGCCAAGGCACACAGGCACAAGTGACCTCACAATGCTGCCTCCAGCTCTGGCCTCTCACACCCTGGGCCACAGGGCACCAGCCACAGGACCAATGCCCACACCAAAAGGCACCTCCCAAGCACAAACAGCACCTTCCCACACTGACACATGCCTGCGACGGCCTCACGCAGCACTCACCTCACAGCTGCCAAGAGCAGCCAGGCAACCAGCACTGGCCTAGCACGCACTGCTTCACAAGTCACCTCACAACCACCACCACCAGCAGCAGCCAACACCCTAGCACTGCCTGCCAAGGCACACAGGCCCAAGTGACCTCACAATGCTGCCTCCAGCTCTGGCCTCGCACACCCTGGGCCACAAGGCACCAGCCACAGCACCAATGGCCACACCAAAAGGCACCTCCCAAGGACAAACAGCACCTTCCCACACTGACACATGCCTGCCAGGGCCTCACGCAGCACTCACCTCACAGCTGCCAAGAGCAGCCAGGCAACCAGCACTGGCCTAGCATGCACTGCTTCACAAGTGACCTCACAACCACCACCACCAGCAGCAGCCAACACCCTAGCACTGCCCGCCAAGGCACACAGGCACAAGTGACCTCACAATGCTGCCTCCAGCTCTGGCCTCACACACCCTGGGCCACAAGGCACCAGCCACAGCACCAATGGCCACACCAAAAGGCACCTCCCAAGCACAAACAGCACCTTCCCACACTGACACATGCCTGCCAGGGCCTCACGCAGCACTCACCTCACAGCTGCCAAGAGCAGCCAGGCAACCAGCACTGGCCTAGCACGCACTGCTTCACAAGTCACCTCACAACCACCACCACCACCAGCAGCCAACACCCTAGCACTGCCCGCCAAGGCACACAGGCACAAGTGACCTCACAATGCTGCCTCCAGCTCTGGCCTCGCACACCCTGGGCCACAAGGCACCAGCCACAGCACCAATGGCCACACCAAAAGGCACCTCCCAAGCACAAACAGCACCTTCCCACACTGACACATGCCTGCCAGGGCCTCACGCAGCACTCACCTCACAGCTGCCAAGAGCAGCCAGGCAACCAGCACTGGCCTAGCGCGCACTGCTTCACAAGTCACCTCACAACCACCACCACCAGCAGCAGCCAACACCCTAGCACTGCCCGCCAAGGCACACAGGCACAAGTGACCTCACAATGCTGCCTCCATCTCTGGCCTCTCACACCCTGGGCCACAAGGCACCAGCCACAGCACCAATGGCCACACCAAAAGGCACCTCCCAAGGACAAACAGCACCTTCCCACACTTACACATGCCAATGACAGCCTCATGCAGCACTCACCTCACAGCTGCCAAGAGCAGCCAGGCAACCAGCACTGGCCTAGCACGCACTGCTTCACAAGTCACCTCACAACCACCACCACCAGCAGCAGCCAACACCCTAGCACTGCCCGCCAAGGCACACAGGCACAAGTGACCTCACAATGCTGCCCCCAACTCTGGCCTTGCACACCCTGGGACACAAGGCACCATCCACGGCACCAATGGCCACACCAAAAGGCACCTCCCAAGGACAAACAGCACCTTCCCACACTGACACATGCCTGCCAGGGCCTCACGCAGCACTCACCTCACAGCTGCCAAGAGCAGCCAGGCAACCAGCACTGGCCTAGCATGCACTGCTTCACAAGTGACCTCACAACCACCACCACCAGCAGCAGCCAACACCCTAGCACTGCCCGCCAAGGCACACAGGCACAAGTGACCTCACAATGCTGCCTCCAGCTCTGGCCTCACACACCCTGGGCCACAAGGCACCAGCCACAGCACCAATGGCCACACCAAAAGGCACCTCCCAAGGACAAACAGCACCTTCCCACACTGACACATGCCTGCCAGGGCCTCACGCAGCACTCACCTCACAGCTGCCAAGAGCAGCCAGGCAACCAGCACTGGCCTAGCACGCACTGCTTCACAAGTCACCTCACAACCACCACCACCAGCAGCAGCCAACACCCTAGCACTGCCCGCCAAGGCACACAGGCACAAGTGACCTCACAATGCTGCCTCCAGCTCTGGCCTCGCACACCCTGGGCCACAAGGCACCAGCCACAGCACCAATGGCCACACCAAAAGGCACCTCCCAAGCACAAACAGCACCTTCCCACACTGACACATGCCTGCCAGGGCCTCACGCAGCACTCACCTCACAGCTGCCAAGAGCAGCCAGGCAACCAGCACTGGCCTAGCACGCACTGCTTCACAAGTCACCTCACAACCACCACCACCAGCAGCAGCCAACACCCTAGCACTGCCCGCCAAGGCACACAGGCACAAGTGACCTCACAATGCTGCCTCCAGCTCTGGCCTCTCACACCCTGGGCCACAAGGCACCAGCCACAGCACCAATGGCCACACCAAAAGGCACCTCCCAAGGACAAACAGCACCTTCCCACACTGACACATGCCAACGACAGCCTCATGCAGCACTCACCTCACAGCTGCCAAGAGCAGCCAGGCAACCAGCACTGGCCTAGCATGCACTGCTTCACAAGTCACCTCACAACCACCACCAGCAGCAGCAGCCAACACCCTAGCACTGCCCGCCAAGGCACACAGGCACAAGTGACCTCACAATGCTGCCTCCAGCTCTGGCCTCGCACACCCTGGGCCACAAGGCACCAGCCACAGCACCAATGGCCACACCAAAAGGCACCTCCCAAGGACAAACAGCACCTTCCCACACTGACACATGCCAACGACAGCCTCATGCAGCACTCACCTCACAGCTGCCAAGAGCAGCCAGGCAACCAGCACTGGCCTAGCACGCACTGCTTCACAAGTCACCTCACAACCACCACCACCAGCAGCAGCCAACACCCTAGCACTGCCCGCCAAGGCACACAGGCACAAGTGACCTCACAATGCTGCCTCCAGCTCTGGCCTCTCACACCCTGGGCCACAGGGCACCAGCCACAGGACCAATGCCCACACCAAAAGGCACCTCCCAAGCACAAACAGCACCTTCCCACACTGACACATGCCTGCGACGGCCTCACGCAGCACTCACCTCACAGCTGCCAAGAGCAGCCAGGCAACCAGCACTGGCCTAGCACGCACTGCTTCACAAGTCACCTCACAACCACCACCACCAGCAGCAGCCAACACCCTAGCACTGCCTGCCAAGGCACACAGGCCCAAGTGACCTCACAATGCTGCCTCCAGCTCTGGCCTCGCACACCCTGGGCCACAAGGCACCAGCCACAGCACCAATGGCCACACCAAAAGGCACCTCCCAAGGACAAACAGCACCTTCCCACACTGACACATGCCTGCCAGGGCCTCACGCAGCACTCACCTCACAGCTGCCAAGAGCAGCCAGGCAACCAGCACTGGCCTAGCATGCACTGCTTCACAAGTGACCTCACAACCACCACCACCAGCAGCAGCCAACACCCTAGCACTGCCCGCCAAGGCACACAGGCACAAGTGACCTCACAATGCTGCCTCCAGCTCTGGCCTCACACACCCTGGGCCACAAGGCACCAGCCACAGCACCAATGGCCACACCAAAAGGCACCTCCCAAGGACAAACAGCACCTTCCCACACTGACACATGCCTGCCAGGGCCTCACGCAGCACTCACCTCACAGCTGCCAAGAGCAGCCAGGCAACCAGCACTGGCCTAGCACGCACTGCTTCACAAGTCACCTCACAACCACCACCACCAGCAGCAGCCAACACCCTAGCACTGCCCGCCAAGGCACACAGGCACAAGTGACCTCACAATGCTGCCTCCAGCTCTGGCCTCGCACACCCTGGGCCACAAGGCACCAGCCACAGCACCAATGGCCACACCAAAAGGCACCTCCCAAGCACAAACAGCACCTTCCCACACTGACACATGCCTGCCAGGGCCTCACGCAGCACTCACCTCACAGCTGCCAAGAGCAGCCAGGCAACCAGCACTGGCCTAGCGCGCACTGCTTCACAAGTCACCTCACAACCACCACCACCAGCAGCAGCCAACACCCTAGCACTGCCCACCAAGGCACAGAGGCACAAGTGACCTCACAATGCTGCCTCCATCTCTGGCCTCTCACACCCTGGGCCACAAGGCACCAGCCACAGCACCAATGGCCACACCAAAAGGCACCTCCCAAGGACAAACAGCACCTTCCCACACTTACACATGCCAATGACAGCCTCATGCAGCACTCACCTCACAGCTGCCAAGAGCAGCCAGGCAACCAGCACTGGCCTAGCACGCACTGCTTCACAAGTCACCTCACAACCACCACCACCAGCAGCAGCCAACACCCTAGCACTGCCCGCCAAGGCACACAGGCACAAGTGACCTCACAATGCTGCCCCCAACTCTGGCCTTGCACACCCTGGGACACAAGGCACCATCCACGGCACCAATGGCCACACCAAAAGGCACCTCCCAAGGACAAACAGCACCTTCCCACACTGACACATGCCTGCCAGGGCCTCACGCAGCACTCACCTCACAGCTGCCAAGAGCAGCCAGGCAACCAGCACTGGCCTAGCATGCACTGCTTCACAAGTGACCTCACAACCACCACCACCAGCAGCAGCCAACACCCTAGCACTGCCCGCCAAGGCACACAGGCACAAGTGACCTCACAATGCTGCCTCCAGCTCTGGCCTCACACACCCTGGGCCACAAGGCACCAGCCACAGCACCAATGGCCACACCAAAAGGCACCTCCCAAGGACAAACAGCACCTTCCCACACTGACACATGCCTGCCAGGGCCTCACGCAGCACTCACCTCACAGCTGCCAAGAGCAGCCAGGCAACCAGCACTGGCCTAGCACGCACTGCTTCACAAGTCACCTCACAACCACCACCACCAGCAGCAGCCAACACCCTAGCACTGCCCGCCAAGGCACACAGGCACAAGTGACCTCACAATGCTGCCTCCAGCTCTGGCCTCGCACACCCTGGGCCACAAGGCACCAGCCACAGCACCAATGGCCACACCAAAAGGCACCTCCCAAGCACAAACAGCACCTTCCCACACTGACACATGCCTGCCAGGGCCTCACGCAGCACTCACCTCACAGCTGCCAAGAGCAGCCAGGCAACCAGCACTGGCCTAGCACGCACTGCTTCACAAGTCACCTCACAACCACCACCACCAGCAGCAGCCAACACCCTAGCACTGCCCGACAAGGCACAGAGGCACAAGTGATCTCACAATGCTGCCTCCATCTCTGGCCTTGCACACCCTGGGACACAAGGCACCAGCCACAGCACCAATGGCCACACCAAAAGGCACCTCCCAAGGACAAACAGCACCTTCCCACACTGACACATGCCTGCCAGGGCCTCACGCAGCACTCACCTCACAGCTGCCAAGAGCAGCCAGGCAACCAGCACTGGCCTAGCACGCACTGCTTCACAAGTCACCTCACAACCACCACCACCAGCAGCAGCCAACACCCTAGCACTGCCCGCCAAGGCACACAGGCACAAGTGACCTCACAATGCTGCCTCCAGCTCTGGCCTCACACACCCTGGGCCACAAGGCACCAGCCACAGCACCAATGGCCACACCAAAAGGCACCTCCCAAGGACAAACAGCACCTTCCCACACTGACACATGCCTGCCAGGGCCTCACGCAGCACTCACCTCACAGCTGCCAAGAGCAGCCAGGCAACCAGCACTGGCCTAGCACGCACTGCTTCACAAGTCACCTCACAACCACCACCACCAGCAGCAGCCAACACCCTAGCACTGCCCACCAAGGCACACAGGCACAAGTGACCTCACAATGCTGCCCCCAACTCTGGCCTTGCACACCCTGGGACACAAGGCACCATCCACGGCACCAATGGCCACACCAAAAGGCACCTTCCAAGGACAAACAGCACCTTCCCACACTGACACATGCCTGCCAGGGCCTCATGCAGCACTCACCTCACAGCTGCCAAGAGCAGACAGGCAACCAGCACTGGCCTAGCACGCACTGCTTCACAAGTCACCTCACAACCACCACCACCAGCAGCAGCCAACACCCTAGCACTGCCCGCCAAGGCACACAGGCACAAGTGACCTCACAATGCTGCCTCCAGCTCTGGCCTCGCACACCCTGGGCCACAAGGCACCAGCCACAGCACCAATGGCCACACCAAAAGGCACCTCCCAAGCACAAACAGCACCTTCCCACACTGACACATGCCTGCCAGGGCCTCACGCAGCACTCACCTCACAGCTGCCAAGAGCAGCCAGGCAACCAGCACTGGCCTAGCACGCACTGCTTCACAAGTGACCTCACAACCACCACCACCAGCAGCAGCCAACACCCTAGCACTGCCCGACAAGGCACACAGGCACAAGTGACCTCACAATGCTGCCTCCAGCTCTGGCCTCTCACACCCTGGGCCACAAGGCACCAGCCACAGCACCAATGGCCACACCAAAAGGCACCTCCCAAGGACAAACAGCACCTTCCCACACTGACACATGCCAACGACAGCCTCATGCAGCACTCACCTCACAGCTGCCAAGAGCAGCCAGGCAACCAGCACTGGCCTAGCATGCACTGCTTCACAAGTGACCTCACAACCACCACCAGCAGCAGCAGCCAACACCCTAGCACTGCCCGCCAAGGCACACAGGCACAAGTGACCTCACAATGCTGCCTCCAGCTCTGGCCTCGCACACCCTGGGCCACAAGGCACCAGCCACAGCACCAATGGCCACACCAAAAGGCACCTCCCAAGCACAAACAGCACCTTCCCACACTGACACATGCCTGCCAGGGCCTCACGCAGCACTCACCTCACAGCTGCCAAGAGCAGCCAGGCAACCAGCACTGGCCTAGCACGCACTGCTTCACAAGTCACCTCACAACCACCACCACCAGCAGCAGCCAACACCCTAGCACTGCCCGCCAAGGCACAGAGGCACAAGTGATCTCACAATGCTGCCTCCATCTCTGGCCTTGCACACCCTGGGACACAAGGCACCAGCCACAGCACCAATGGCCACACCAAAAGGCACCTCCCAAGGACAAACAGCACCTTCCCACACTGACACATGCCTGCCAGGGCCTCACGCAGCACTCACCTCACAGCTGCCAAGAGCAGCCAGGCAACCAGCACTGGCCTAGCACGCACTGCTTCACAAGTCACCTCACAACCACCACCACCAGCAGCAGCCAACACCCTAGCACTGCCCGCCAAGGCACACAGGCACAAGTGACCTCACAATGCTGCCTCCAGCTCTGGCCTCACACACCCTGGGCCACAAGGCACCAGCCACAGCACCAATGGCCACACCAAAAGGCACCTCCCAAGCACAAACAGACCTTCCCACACTGACACATGCCTGCCAGGGCCTCACGCAGCACTCACCTCACAGCTGCCAAGAGCAGCCAGGGAACCAGCACTGGCCTAGCACGCACTGCTTCACAAGTGACCTCACAACCACCACCACCAGCAGCAGCCAACACCCTAGCACTGCCCGCCAAGGCACACAGGCACAAGTGACCTCACAATGCTGCCTCCAGCTCTGGCCTCGCACACCCTGGGCCACAAGGCACCAGCCACAGCACCAATGGCCACACCAAAAGGCACCTCCCAAGGACAAACAGCACCTTCCCACACTGACACATGCCTGCCAGGGCCTCACGCAGCACTCACCTCACAGCTGCCAAGAGCAGCCAGGCAACCAGCACTGGCCTAGCACGCACTGCTTCACAAGTCACCTCACAACCACCACCACCAGCAGCAGCCAACACCCTAGCACTGCCCGCCAAGGCACAGAGGCACAAGTGATCTCACAATGCTGCCTCCATCTCTGGCCTTGCACACCCTGGGACACAAGGCACCAGCCACAGCACCAATGGCCACACCAAAAGGCACCTCCCAAGCACAAACAGCACCTTCCCACACTGACACATGCCTGCCAGGGCCTCACGCAGCACTCACCTCACAGCTGCCAAGAGCAGCCAGGCAACCAGCACTGGCCTAGCACGCACTGCTTCACAAGTCACCTCACAACCACCACCACCAGCAGCAGCCAACACCCTAGCACTGCCCGACAAGGCACACAGGCACAAGTGACCTCACAATGCTGCCTCCATCTCTGGCCTTGCACACCCTGGGACACAAGGCACCAGCCACAGCACCAATGGCCACACCAAAAGGCACCTCCCAAGGACAAACAGCACCTTCCCACACTGACACATGCCTGCCAGGGCCTCACGCAGCACTCACCTCACAGCTGCCAAGAGCAGCCAGGCAACCAGCACTGGCCTAGCACGCACTGCTTCACAAGTCACCTCACAACCACCACCACCAGCAGCAGCCAACACCCTAGCACTGCCCGCCAAGGCACAGAGGCACAAGTGATCTCACAATGCTGCCTCCATCTCTGGCCTTGCACACCCTGGGACACAAGGCACCAGCCACAGCACCAATGGCCACACCAAAAGGCACCTCCCAAGCACAAACAGACCTTCCCACACTGACACATGCCTGCCAGGGCCTCACGCAGCACTCACCTCACAGCTGCCAAGAGCAGCCAGGGAACCAGCACTGGCCTAGCACGCACTGCTTCACAAGTGACCTCACAACCACCACCACCAGCAGCAGCCAACACCCTAGCACTGCCCGCCAAGGCACACAGGCACAAGTGACCTCACAATGCTGCCTCCAGCTCTGGCCTCGCACACCCTGGGACACAAGGCACCAGCCACAGCACCAATGGCCACACCAAAAGGCACCTCCCAAGCACAAACAGCACCTTCCCACACTGACACATGCCTGCCAGGGCCTCACGCAGCACTCACCTCACAGCTGCCAAGAGCAGCCAGGCAACCAGCACTGGCCTAGCACGCACTGCTTCACAAGTCACCTCACAACCACCACCACCAGCAGCAGCCAACACCCTAGCACTGCCCGCCAAGGCACACAGGCACAAGTGATCTCACAATGCTGCCTCCAGCTCTGGCCTCGCACACCCTGGGACACAAGGCACCAGCCACAGCACCAATGGCCACACCAAAAGGCACCTCCCAAGCACAAACAGCACCTTCCCACACTGACACATGCCTGCCAGGGCCTCACGCAGCACTCACCTCACAGCTGCCAAGAGCAGCCAGGCAACCAGCACTGGCCTAGCACGCACTGCTTCACAAGTCACCTCACAACCACCACCACCAGCAGCAGCCAACACCCTAGCACTGCCCGCCAAGGCACACAGGCACAAGTGACCTCACAATGCTGCCTCCAGCTCTGGCCTCGCACACCCTGGGCCACAAGGCACCAGCCACAGCACCAATGGCCACACCAAAAGGCACCTCCCAAGGACAAACAGCACCTTCCCACACTGACACATGCCAACGACAGCCTCATGCAGCACTCACCTCACAGCTGCCAAGAGCAGCCAGGGAACCAGCACTGGCCTAGCACGCACTGCTTCACAAGTGACCTCACAACCACCACCACCAGCAGCAGCCAACACCCTAGCACTGCCCGCCAAGGCACACAGGCACAAGTGACCTCACAATGCTGCCTCCAGCTCTGGCCTCGCACACCCTGGGCCACAAGGCACCAGCCACAGCACCAATGGCCACACCAAAAGGCACCTCCCAAGCACAAACAGCACCTTCCCACACTGACACATGCCTGCCAGGGCCTCACGCAGCACTCACCTCACAGCTGCCAAGAGCAGCCAGGCAACCAGCACTGGCCTAGCACGCACTGCTTCACAAGTCACCTCACAACCACCACCACCAGCAGCAGCCAACACCCTAGCACTGCCCGCCAAGGCACACAGGCACAAGTGACCTCACAATGCTGCCTCCAGCTCTGGCCTCACACACCCTGGGCCACAAGGCACCAGCCACAGCACCAATGGCCACACCAAAAGGCACCTCCCAAGGACAAACAGCACCTTCCCACACTGACACATGCCTGCCAGGGCCTCACGCAGCACTCACCTCACAGCTGCCAAGAGCAGCCAGGCAACCAGCACTGGCCTAGCACGCACTGCTTCACAAGTCACCTCACAACCACCACCACCAGCAGCAGCCAACACCCTAGCACTGCCCGACAAGGCACACAGGCACAAGTGACCTCACAATGCTGCCCCCAACTCTGGCCTTGCACACCCTGGGACACAAGGCACCATCCACGGCACCAATGGCCACACCAAAAGGCACCTTCCAAGGACAAACAGCACCTTCCCACACTGACACATGCCTGCCAGGGCCTCATGCAGCACTCACCTCACAGCTGCCAAGAGCAGACAGGCAACCAGCACTGGCCTAGCACGCACTGCTTCACAAGTCACCTCACAACCACCACCACCAGCAGCAGCCAACACCCTAGCACTGCCCGCCAAGGCACACAGGCACAAGTGACCTCACAATGCTGCCTCCAGCTCTGGCCTCGCACACCCTGGGCCACAAGGCACCAGCCACAGCACCAATGGCCACACCAAAAGGCACCTCCCAAGCACAAACAGCACCTTCCCACACTGACACATGCCTGCCAGGGCCTCACGCAGCACTCACCTCACAGCTGCCAAGAGCAGCCAGGCAACCAGCACTGGCCTAGCACGCACTGCTTCACAAGTGACCTCACAACCACCACCACCAGCAGCAGCCAACACCCTAGCACTGCCCGACAAGGCACACAGGCACAAGTGACCTCACAATGCTGCCTCCAGCTCTGGCCTCTCACACCCTGGGCCACAAGGCACCAGCCACAGCACCAATGGCCACACCAAAAGGCACCTCCCAAGGACAAACAGCACCTTCCCACACTGACACATGCCAACGACAGCCTCATGCAGCACTCACCTCACAGCTGCCAAGAGCAGCCAGGCAACCAGCACTGGCCTAGCATGCACTGCTTCACAAGTGACCTCACAACCACCACCAGCAGCAGCAGCCAACACCCTAGCACTGCCCGCCAAGGCACACAGGCACAAGTGACCTCACAATGCTGCCTCCAGCTCTGGCCTCGCACACCCTGGGCCACAAGGCACCAGCCACAGCACCAATGGCCACACCAAAAGGCACCTCCCAAGCACAAACAGCACCTTCCCACACTGACACATGCCTGCCAGGGCCTCACGCAGCACTCACCTCACAGCTGCCAAGAGCAGCCAGGCAACCAGCACTGGCCTAGCACGCACTGCTTCACAAGTCACCTCACAACCACCACCACCAGCAGCAGCCAACACCCTAGCACTGCCCGCCAAGGCACAGAGGCACAAGTGATCTCACAATGCTGCCTCCATCTCTGGCCTTGCACACCCTGGGACACAAGGCACCAGCCACAGCACCAATGGCCACACCAAAAGGCACCTCCCAAGGACAAACAGCACCTTCCCACACTGACACATGCCTGCCAGGGCCTCACGCAGCACTCACCTCACAGCTGCCAAGAGCAGCCAGGCAACCAGCACTGGCCTAGCACGCACTGCTTCACAAGTCACCTCACAACCACCACCACCAGCAGCAGCCAACACCCTAGCACTGCCCGCCAAGGCACACAGGCACAAGTGACCTCACAATGCTGCCTCCAGCTCTGGCCTCACACACCCTGGGCCACAAGGCACCAGCCACAGCACCAATGGCCACACCAAAAGGCACCTCCCAAGCACAAACAGACCTTCCCACACTGACACATGCCTGCCAGGGCCTCACGCAGCACTCACCTCACAGCTGCCAAGAGCAGCCAGGGAACCAGCACTGGCCTAGCACGCACTGCTTCACAAGTGACCTCACAACCACCACCACCAGCAGCAGCCAACACCCTAGCACTGCCCGCCAAGGCACACAGGCACAAGTGACCTCACAATGCTGCCTCCAGCTCTGGCCTCGCACACCCTGGGCCACAAGGCACCAGCCACAGCACCAATGGCCACACCAAAAGGCACCTCCCAAGGACAAACAGCACCTTCCCACACTGACACATGCCTGCCAGGGCCTCACGCAGCACTCACCTCACAGCTGCCAAGAGCAGCCAGGCAACCAGCACTGGCCTAGCACGCACTGCTTCACAAGTCACCTCACAACCACCACCACCAGCAGCAGCCAACACCCTAGCACTGCCCGCCAAGGCACAGAGGCACAAGTGATCTCACAATGCTGCCTCCATCTCTGGCCTTGCACACCCTGGGACACAAGGCACCAGCCACAGCACCAATGGCCACACCAAAAGGCACCTCCCAAGCACAAACAGCACCTTCCCACACTGACACATGCCTGCCAGGGCCTCACGCAGCACTCACCTCACAGCTGCCAAGAGCAGCCAGGCAACCAGCACTGGCCTAGCACGCACTGCTTCACAAGTCACCTCACAACCACCACCACCAGCAGCAGCCAACACCCTAGCACTGCCCGACAAGGCACACAGGCACAAGTGACCTCACAATGCTGCCTCCATCTCTGGCCTTGCACACCCTGGGACACAAGGCACCAGCCACAGCACCAATGGCCACACCAAAAGGCACCTCCCAAGGACAAACAGCACCTTCCCACACTGACACATGCCTGCCAGGGCCTCACGCAGCACTCACCTCACAGCTGCCAAGAGCAGCCAGGCAACCAGCACTGGCCTAGCACGCACTGCTTCACAAGTCACCTCACAACCACCACCACCAGCAGCAGCCAACACCCTAGCACTGCCCGCCAAGGCACAGAGGCACAAGTGATCTCACAATGCTGCCTCCATCTCTGGCCTTGCACACCCTGGGACACAAGGCACCAGCCACAGCACCAATGGCCACACCAAAAGGCACCTCCCAAGCACAAACAGACCTTCCCACACTGACACATGCCTGCCAGGGCCTCACGCAGCACTCACCTCACAGCTGCCAAGAGCAGCCAGGGAACCAGCACTGGCCTAGCACGCACTGCTTCACAAGTGACCTCACAACCACCACCACCAGCAGCAGCCAACACCCTAGCACTGCCCGCCAAGGCACACAGGCACAAGTGACCTCACAATGCTGCCTCCAGCTCTGGCCTCGCACACCCTGGGACACAAGGCACCAGCCACAGCACCAATGGCCACACCAAAAGGCACCTCCCAAGGACAAACAGCACCTTCCCACACTGACACATGCCTGCCAGGGCCTCACGCAGCACTCACCTCACAGCTGCCAAGAGCAGCCAGGCAACCAGCACTGGCCTAGCACGCACTGCTTCACAAGTCACCTCACAACCACCACCACCAGCAGCAGCCAACACCCTAGCACTGCCCGCCAAGGCACAGAGGCACAAGTGATCTCACAATGCTGCCTCCATCTCTGGCCTCGCACACCCTGGGACACAAGGCACCAGCCACAGCACCAATGGCCACACCAAAAGGCACCTCCCAAGCACAAACAGCACCTTCCCACACTGACACATGCCTGCCAGGGCCTCACGCAGCACTCACCTCACAGCTGCCAAGAGCAGCCAGGCAACCAGCACTGGCCTAGCACGCACTGCTTCACAAGTCACCTCACAACCACCACCACCAGCAGCAGCCAACACCCTAGCACTGCCCGACAAGGCACACAGGCACAAGTGACCTCACAATGCTGCCTCCAGCTCTGGCCTCGCACACCCTGGGCCACAAGGCACCAGCCACAGCACCAATGGCCACACCAAAAGGCACCTCCCAAGGACAAACAGCACCTTCCCACACTGACACATGCCAACGACAGCCTCATGCAGCACTCACCTCACAGCTGCCAAGAGCAGCCAGGCAACCAGCACTGGCCTAGCATGCACTGCTTCACAAGTGACCTCACAACCACCACCAGCAGCAGCAGCCAACACCCTAGCACTGCCCGCCAAGGCACACAGGCACAAGTGACCTCACAATGCTGCCTCCAGCTCTGGCCTCGCACACCCTGGGACACAAGGCACCAGCCACAGCACCAATGGCCACACCAAAAGGCACCTCCCAAGCACAAACAGCACCTTCCCACACTGACACATGCCTGCCAGGGCCTCACGCAGCACTCACCTCACAGCTGCCAAGAGCAGCCAGGCAACCAGCACTGGCCTAGCACGCACTGCTTCACAAGTCACCTCACAACCACCACCACCACCAGCAGCCAACACCCTAGCACTGCCCGCCAAGGCACAGAGGCACAAGTGATCTCACAATGCTGCCTCCATCTCTGGCCTTGCACACCCTGGGACACAAGGCACCAGCCACAGCACCAATGGCCACACCAAAAGGCACCTCCCAAGGACAAACAGCACCTTCCCACACTGACACATGCCTGCCAGGGCCTCACGCAGCACTCACCTCACAGCTGCCAAGAGCAGCCAGGCAACCAGCACTGGCCTAGCACGCACTGCTTCACAAGTCACCTCACAACCACCACCACCAGCAGCAGCCAACACCCTAGCACTGCCCGCCAAGGCACACAGGCACAAGTGACCTCACAATGCTGCCTCCAGCTCTGGCCTCGCACACCCTGGGCCACAAGGCACCAGCCACAGCACCAATGGCCACACCAAAAGGCACCTCCCAAGGACAAACAGCACCTTCCCACACTGACACATGCCTGCCAGGGCCTCACGCAGCACTCACCTCACAGCTGCCAAGAGCAGCCAGGCAACCAGCACTGGCCTAGCACGCACTGCTTCACAAGTCACCTCACAACCACCACCACCAGCAGCAGCCAACACCCTAGCACTGCCCGCCAAGGCACAGAGGCACAAGTGATCTCACAATGCTGCCTCCATCTCTGGCCTTGCACACCCTGGGACACAAGGCACCAGCCACAGCACCAATGGCCACACCAAAAGGCACCTCCCAAGCACAAACAGCACCTTCCCACACTGACACATGCCTGCCAGGGCCTCACGCAGCACTCACCTCACAGCTGCCAAGAGCAGCCAGGCAACCAGCACTGGCCTAGCACGCACTGCTTCACAAGTCACCTCACAACCACCACCACCAGCAGCAGCCAACACCCTAGCACTGCCCGACAAGGCACACAGGCACAAGTGACCTCACAATGCTGCCTCCATCTCTGGCCTTGCACACCCTGGGACACAAGGCACCAGCCACAGCACCAATGGCCACACCAAAAGGCACCTCCCAAGGACAAACAGCACCTTCCCACACTGACACATGCCTGCCAGGGCCTCACGCAGCACTCACCTCACAGCTGCCAAGAGCAGCCAGGCAACCAGCACTGGCCTAGCACGCACTGCTTCACAAGTCACCTCACAACCACCACCACCAGCAGCAGCCAACACCCTAGCACTGCCCGCCAAGGCACAGAGGCACAAGTGATCTCACAATGCTGCCTCCATCTCTGGCCTTGCACACCCTGGGACACAAGGCACCAGCCACAGCACCAATGGCCACACCAAAAGGCACCTCCCAAGCACAAACAGACCTTCCCACACTGACACATGCCTGCCAGGGCCTCACGCAGCACTCACCTCACAGCTGCCAAGAGCAGCCAGGGAACCAGCACTGGCCTAGCACGCACTGCTTCACAAGTGACCTCACAACCACCACCACCAGCAGCAGCCAACACCCTAGCACTGCCCGCCAAGGCACACAGGCACAAGTGACCTCACAATGCTGCCTCCAGCTCTGGCCTCGCACACCCTGGGACACAAGGCACCAGCCACAGCACCAATGGCCACACCAAAAGGCACCTCCCAAGGACAAACAGCACCTTCCCACACTGACACATGCCTGCCAGGGCCTCACGCAGCACTCACCTCACAGCTGCCAAGAGCAGCCAGGCAACCAGCACTGGCCTAGCACGCACTGCTTCACAAGTCACCTCACAACCACCACCACCAGCAGCAGCCAACACCCTAGCACTGCCCGCCAAGGCACAGAGGCACAAGTGATCTCACAATGCTGCCTCCATCTCTGGCCTCGCACACCCTGGGACACAAGGCACCAGCCACAGCACCAATGGCCACACCAAAAGGCACCTCCCAAGCACAAACAGCACCTTCCCACACTGACACATGCCTGCCAGGGCCTCACGCAGCACTCACCTCACAGCTGCCAAGAGCAGCCAGGCAACCAGCACTGGCCTAGCACGCACTGCTTCACAAGTCACCTCACAACCACCACCACCAGCAGCAGCCAACACCCTAGCACTGCCCGACAAGGCACACAGGCACAAGTGACCTCACAATGCTGCCTCCAGCTCTGGCCTCGCACACCCTGGGCCACAAGGCACCAGCCACAGCACCAATGGCCACACCAAAAGGCACCTCCCAAGGACAAACAGCACCTTCCCACACTGACACATGCCAACGACAGCCTCATGCAGCACTCACCTCACAGCTGCCAAGAGCAGCCAGGCAACCAGCACTGGCCTAGCATGCACTGCTTCACAAGTGACCTCACAACCACCACCAGCAGCAGCAGCCAACACCCTAGCACTGCCCGCCAAGGCACACAGGCACAAGTGACCTCACAATGCTGCCTCCAGCTCTGGCCTCGCACACCCTGGGCCACAAGGCACCAGCCACAGCACCAATGGCCACACCAAAAGGCACCTCCCAAGCACAAACAGCACCTTCCCACACTGACACATGCCTGCCAGGGCCTCACGCAGCACTCACCTCACAGCTGCCAAGAGCAGCCAGGCAACCAGCACTGGCCTAGCACGCACTGCTTCACAAGTGACCTCACAACCACCACCACCAGCAGCAGCCAACACCCTAGCACTGCCCGCCAAGGCACACAGGCACAAGTGACCTCACAATGCTGCCTCCATCTCTGGCCTCGCACACCCTGGGACACAAGGCACCAGCCACAGCACCAATGGCCACACCAAAAGGCACCTCCCAAGGACAAACAGCACCTTCCCACACTGACACATGCCTGCCAGGGCCTCACGCAGCACTCACCTCACAGCTGCCAAGAGCAGCCAGGCAACCAGCACTGGCCTAGCACGCACTGCTTCACAAGTCACCTCACAACCACCACCACCAGCAGCAGCCAACACCCTAGCACTGCCCGCCAAGGCACACAGGCACAAGTGATCTCACAATGCTGCCTCCATCTCTGGCCTTGCACACCCTGGGACACAAGGCACCAGCCACAGCACCAATGGCCACACCAAAAGGCACCTCCCAAGGACAAACAGCACCTTCCCACACTGACACATGCCTGCGATGGTCTCACGCAGCACTCACCTCACAGCTGCCAAGAGCAGCCAGGCAACCAGCACTGGCCTAGCACGCACTGCTTCACAAGTGACCTCACAACCACCACCACCAGCAGCAGCCAACACCCTAGCACTGCCCGCCAAGGCACACAGGCACAAGTGACCTCACAATGCTGCCTCCAGCTCTGGCCTCACACACCCTGGGCCACAAGGCACCAGCCACGGCACCAATGGCCACACCAAAAGGCACCTCCCAAGCACAAACAGACCTTCCCACACTGACACATGCCTGCCAGGGCCTCACGCAGCACTCACCTCACAGCTGCCAAGAGCAGCCAGGGAACCAGCACTGGCCTAGCACGCACTGCTTCACAAGTGACCTCACAACCACCACCACCAGCAGCAGCCAACACCCTAGCACTGCCCGCCAAGGCACACAGGCACAAGTGACCTCACAATGCTGCCTCCAGCTCTGGCCTCGCACACCCTGGGCCACAAGGCACCAGCCACAGCACCAATGGCCACACCAAAAGGCACCTCCCAAGGACAAACAGCACCTTCCCACACTGACACATGCCTGCCAGGGCCTCACGCAGCACTCACCTCACAGCTGCCAAGAGCAGCCAGGCAACCAGCACTGGCCTAGCACGCACTGCTTCACAAGTCACCTCACAACCACCACCACCAGCAGCAGCCAACACCCTAGCACTGCCCGCCAAGGCACACAGGCACAAGTGATCTCACAATGCTGCCTCCATCTCTGGCCTTGCACACCCTGGGCCACAAGGCACCAGCCACAGCACCAATGGCCACACCAAAAGGCACCTTCCAAGCACAAACAGCACCTTCCCACACTGACACATGCCTGCCAGGGCCTCACGCAGCACTCACCTCACAGCTGCCAAGAGCAGCCAGGCAACCAGCACTGGCCTAGCACGCACTGCTTCACAAGTCACCTCACAACCACCACCACCAGCAGCAGCCAACACCCTAGCACTGCCCGACAAGGCACACAGGCACAAGTGACCTCACAATGCTGCCTCCATCTCTGGCCTTGCACACCCTGGGACACAAGGCACCAGCCACAGCACCAATGGCCACACCAAAAGGCACCTCCCAAGGACAAACAGCACCTTCCCACACTGACACATGCCTGCCAGGGCCTCACGCAGCACTCACCTCACAGCTGCCAAGAGCAGCCAGGCAACCAGCACTGGCCTAGCACGCACTGCTTCACAAGTCACCTCACAACCACCACCACCAGCAGCAGCCAACACCCTAGCACTGCCCGCCAAGGCACACAGGCACAAGTGATCTCACAATGCTGCCTCCATCTCTGGCCTTGCACACCCTGGGACACAAGGCACCAGCCACAGCACCAATGGCCACACCAAAAGGCACCTCCCAAGGACAAACAGCACCTTCCCACACTGACACATGCCTGCCAGGGCCTCACGCAGCACTCACCTCACAGCTGCCAAGAGCAGCCAGGCAACCAGCACTGGCCTAGCACGCACTGCTTCACAAGTCACCTCACAACCACCACCACCACCAGCAGCCAACACCCGAGCACTGCCCGCCAAGGCACACAGGCACAAGTGACCTCACAATGCTGCCTCCAGCTCTGGCCTCACACACCGTGGGCCACAAGGCACCAGCCACAGCACCAATGGCCACACCAAAAGGCACCTCCCAAGCACAAACAGACCTTCCCACACTGACACATGCCTGCCAGGGCCTCACGCAGCACTCACCTCACAGCTGCCAAGAGCAGCCAGGGAACCAGCACTGGCCTAGCACGCACTGCTTCACAAGTGACCTCACAACCACCACCACCAGCAGCAGCCAACACCCTAGCACTGCCCGCCAAGGCACACAGGCACAAGTGACCTCACAATGCTGCCTCCAGCTCTGGCCTCGCACACCCTGGGACACAAGGCACCAGCCACAGCACCAATGGCCACACCAAAAGGCACCTCCCAAGGACAAACAGCACCTTCCCACACTGACACATGCCTGCCAGGGCCTCACGCAGCACTCACCTCACAGCTGCCAAGAGCAGCCAGGCAACCAGCACTGGCCTAGCACGCACTGCTTCACAAGTCACCTCACAACCACCACCACCAGCAGCAGCCAACACCCTAGCACTGCCCGCCAAGGCACAGAGGCACAAGTGATCTCACAATGCTGCCTCCATCTCTGGCCTCGCACACCCTGGGACACAAGGCACCAGCCACAGCACCAATGGCCACACCAAAAGGCACCTCCCAAGGACAAACAGCACCTTCCCACACTGACACATGCCAACGACAGCCTCATGCAGCACTCACCTCACAGCTGCCAAGAGCAGCCAGGCAACCAGCACTGGCCTAGCATGCACTGCTTCACAAGTGACCTCACAACCACCACCAGCAGCAGCAGCCAACACCCTAGCACTGCCCGCCAAGGCACACAGGCACAAGTGACCTCACAATGCTGCCTCCAGCTCTGGCTTCGCACACCCTGGGCCACAAGGCACCAGCCACAGCACCAATGGCCACACCAAAAGGCACCTCCCAAGCACAAACAGCACCTTCCCACACTGACACATGCCTGCCAGGGCCTCACGCAGCACTCACCTCACAGCTGCCAAGAGCAGCCAGGCAACCAGCACTGGCCTAGCACGCACTGCTTCACAAGTCACCTCACAACCACCACCACCAGCAGCAGCCAACACCCTAGCACTGCCCGCCAAGGCACACAGGCACAAGTGATCTCACAATGCTGCCTCCATCTCTGGCCTTGCACACCCTGGGACACAAGGCACCAGCCACAGCACCAATGGCCACACCAAAAGGCACCTCCCAAGCACAAACAGCACCTTCCCACACTGACACATGCCTGCCAGGGCCTCACGCAGCACTCACCTCACAGCTGCCAAGAGCAGCCAGGCAACCAGCACTGGCCTAGCACGCACTGCTTCACAAGTCACCTCACAACCACCACCACCAGCAGCAGCCAACACCCTAGCACTGCCCGACAAGGCACACAGGCACAAGTGACCTCACAATGCTGCCTCCATCTCTGGCCTTGCACACCCTGGGACACAAGGCACCAGCCACAGCACCAATGGCCACACCAAAAGGCACCTCCCAAGGACAAACAGCACCTTCCCACACTGACACATGCCTGCCAGGGCCTCACGCAGCACTCACCTCACAGCTGCCAAGAGCAGCCAGGCAACCAGCACTGGCCTAGCACGCACTGCTTCACAAGTCACCTCACAACCACCACCACCACCAGCAGCCAACACCCTAGCACTGCCCGACAAGGCACAGAGGCACAAGTGATCTCACAATGCTGCCTCCATCTCTGGCCTTGCACACCCTGGGACACAAGGCACCAGCCACAGCACCAATGGCCACACCAAAAGGCACCTCCCAAGCACAAACAGCACCTTCCCACACTGACACATGCCTGCCAGGGCCTCACGCAGCACTCACCTCACAGCTGCCAAGAGCAGCCAGGCAACCAGCACTGGCCTAGCACGCACTGCTTCACAAGTGACCTCACAACCACCACCACCAGCAGCAGCCAACACCCTAGCACTGCCCGCCAAGGCACAGAGGCACAAGTGACCTCACAATGCTGCCTCCAGCTCTGGCCTCACACACCCTGGGCCACAAGGCACCAGCCACAGCACCAATGGCCACACCAAAAGGCACCTCCCAAGCACAAACAGACCTTCCCACACTGACACATGCCTGCCAGGGCCTCACGCAGCACTCACCTCACAGCTGCCAAGAGCAGCCAGGCAACCAGCACTGGCCTAGCACGCACTGCTTCACAAGTCACCTCACAACCACCACCACCAGCAGCAGCCAACACCCTAGCACTGCCCGCCAAGGCACACAGGCACAAGTGACCTCACAATGCTGCCTCCAGCTCTGGCCTCGCACACCCTGGGCCACAAGGCACCAGCCACAGCACCAATGGCCACACCAAAAGGCACCTCCCAAGGACAAACAGCACCTTCCCACACTGACACATGCCTGCCAGGGCCTCACGCAGCACTCACCTCACAGCTGCCAAGAGCAGCCAGGGAACCAGCACTGGCCTAGCACGCACTGCTTCACAAGTGACCTCACAACCACCACCACCAGCAGCAGCCAACACCCTAGCACTGCCCGCCAAGGCACACAGGCACAAGTGACCTCACAATGCTGCCTCCAGCTCTGGCCTCGCACACCCTGGGCCACAAGGCACCAGCCACAGCACCAATGGCCACACCAAAAGGCACCTCCCAAGCACAAACAGCACCTTCCCACACTGACACATGCCTGCCAGGGCCTCACGCAGCACTCACCTCACAGCTGCCAAGAGCAGCCAGGCAACCAGCACTGGCCTAGCACGCACTGCTTCACAAGTCACCTCACAACCACCACCACCAGCAGCAGCCAACACCCTAGCACTGCCCGCCAAGGCACACAGGCACAAGTGATCTCACAATGCTGCCTCCATCTCTGGCCTCGCACACCCTGGGACACAAGGCACCAGCCACAGCACCAATGGCCACACCAAAAGGCACCTCCCAAGGACAAACAGCACCTTCCCACACTGACACATGCCTGCCAGGGCCTCACGCAGCACTCACCTCACAGCTGCCAAGAGCAGCCAGGCAACCAGCACTGGCCTAGCACGCACTGCTTCACAAGTCACCTCACAACCACCACCACCAGCAGCAGCCAACACCCTAGCACTGCCCGACAAGGCACACAGGCCCAAGTGACCTCACAATGCTGCCTCCAGCTCTGGCCTCGCACACCCTGGGACACAAGGCACCAGCCACAGCACCAATGGCCACACCAAAAGGCACCTCCCAAGCACAAACAGCACCTTCCCACACTGACACATGCCAACGACAGCCTCATGCAGCACTCACCTCACAGCTGCCAAGAGCAGCCAGGCAACCAGCACTGGCCTAGCACGCACTGCTTCACAAGTGACCTCACAACCACCACCACCAGCAGCAGCCAACACCCTAGCACTGCCCGCCAAGGCACACAGGCACAAGTGACCTCACAATGCTGCCTCCAGCTCTGGCCTCGCACACCCTGGGCCACAAGGCACCAGCCACAGCACCAATGGCCACACCAAAAGGCACCTCCCAAGCACAAACAGCACCTTCCCACACTGACACATGCCTGCCAGGGCCTCACGCAGCACTCACCTCACAGCTGCCAAGAGCAGCCAGGCAACCAGCACTGGCCTAGCACGCACTGCTTCACAAGTCACCTCACAACCACCACCACCAGCAGCAGCCAACACCCTAGCACTGCCCGCCAAGGCACAGAGGCACAAGTGATCTCACAATGCTGCCTCCATCTCTGGCCTTGCACACCCTGGGACACAAGGCACCAGCCACAGCACCAATGGCCACACCAAAAGGCACCTCCCAAGCACAAACAGCACCTTCCCACACTGACACATGCCTGCCAGGGCCTCACGCAGCACTCACCTCACAGCTGCCAAGAGCAGCCAGGCAACCAGCACTGGCCTAGCACGCACTGCTTCACAAGTCACCTCACAACCACCACTACCAGCAGCAGCCAACACCCTAGCACTGCCAGACAAGGCACACAGGCACAAGTGACCTCACAATGCTGCCTCCATCTCTGGCCTTGCACACCCTGGGACACAAGGCACCAGCCACAGCACCAATGGCCACACCAAAAGGCACCTCCCAAGGACAAACAGCACCTTCCCACACTGACACATGCCTGCCAGGGCCTCACGCAGCACTCACCTCACAGCTGCCAAGAGCAGCCAGGCAACCAGCACTGGCCTAGCACGCACTGCTTCACAAGTCACCTCACAACCACCACCACCAGCAGCAGCCAACACCCTAGCACTGCCCGCCAAGGCACAGAGGCACAAGTGATCTCACAATGCTGCCTCCATCTCTGGCCTTGCACACCCTGGGACACAAGGCACCAGCCACAGCACCAATGGCCACACCAAAAGGCACCTCCCAAGGACAAACAGCACCTTCCCACACTGACACATGCCTGCCAGGGCCTCACGCAGCACTCACCTCACAGCTGCCAAGAGCAGCCAGGCAACCAGCACTGGCCTAGCACGCACTGCTTCACAAGTGACCTCACAACCACCACCACCAGCAGCAGCCAACACCCTAGCACTGCCCGCCAAGGCACAGAGGCACAAGTGACCTCACAATGCTGCCTCCAGCTCTGGCCTCACACACCCTGGGCCACAAGGCACCAGCCACAGCACCAATGGCCACACCAAAAGGCACCTCCCAAGCACAAACAGACCTTCCCACACTGACACATGCCTGCCAGGGCCTCACGCAGCACTCACCTCACAGCTGCCAAGAGCAGCCAGGCAACCAGCACTGGCCTAGCACGCACTGCTTCACAAGTCACCTCACAACCACCACCACCAGCAGCAGCCAACACCCTAGCACTGCCCGCCAAGGCACACAGGCACAAGTGACCTCACAATGCTGCCTCCAGCTCTGGCCTCGCACACCCTGGGCCACAAGGCACCAGCCACAGCACCAATGGCCACACCAAAAGGCACCTCCCAAGGACAAACAGCACCTTCCCACACTGACACATGCCTGCCAGGGCCTCACGCAGCACTCACCTCACAGCTGCCAAGAGCAGCCAGGCAACCAGCACTGGCCTAGCACGCACTGCTTCACAAGTCACCTCACAACCACCACCACCAGCAGCAGCCAACACCCTAGCACTGCCCGCCAAGGCACACAGGCACAAGTGACCTCACAATGCTGCCTCCAGCTCTGGCCTCGCACACCCTGGGCCACAAGGCACCAGCCACAGCACCAATGGCCACACCAAAAGGCACCTCCCAAGGACAAACAGCACCTTCCCACACTGACACATGCCTGCCAGGGCCTCACGCAGCACTCACCTCACAGCTGCCAAGAGCAGCCAGGCAACCAGCACTGGCCTAGCACGCACTGCTTCACAAGTCACCTCACAACCACCACCACCAGCAGCAGCCAACACCCTAGCACTGCCCGCCAAGGCACAGAGGCACAAGTGATCTCACAATGCTGCCTCCATCTCTGGCCTCGCACACCCTGGGACACAAGGCACCAGCCACAGCACCAATGGCCACACCAAAAGGCACCTCCCAAGGACAAACAGCACCTTCCCACACTGACACATGCCTGCCAGGGCCTCACGCAGCACTCACCTCACAGCTGCCAAGAGCAGCCAGGCAACCAGCACTGGCCTAGCACGCACTGCTTCACAAGTCACCTCACAACCACCACCACCAGCAGCAGCCAACACCCTAGCACTGCCCGCCAAGGCACACAGGCCCAAGTGACCTCACAATGCTGCCTCCAGCTCTGGCCTCGCACACCCTGGGCCACAAGGCACCAGCCACAGCACCAATGGCCACACCAAAAGGCACCTCCCAAGCACAAACAGCACCTTCCCACACTGACACATGCCAACGACAGCCTCATGCAGCACTCACCTCACAGCTGCCAAGAGAAGCCAGGCAACCAGCACTGGCCTAGCATGCACTGCTTCACAAGTGACCTCACAACCACCACCAGCAGCAGCAGCCAACACCCTAGCACTGCCCGACAAGGCACACAGGCACAAGTGACCTCACAATGCTGCCTCCAGCTCTGGCCTCGCACACCCTGGGCCACAAGGCACCAGCCACAGCACCAATGGCCACACCAAAAGGCACCTCCCAAGCACAAACAGCACCTTCCCACACTGACACATGCCTGCCAGGGCCTCACGCAGCACTCACCTCACAGCTGCCAAGAGCAGCCAGGCAACCAGCACTGGCCTAGCACGCACTGCTTCACAAGTCACCTCACAACCACCACCACCAGCAGCAGCCAACACCCTAGCACTGCCCGCCAAGGCACAGAGGCACAAGTGATCTCACAATGCTGCCTCCATCTCTGGCCTCGCACACCCTGGGACACAAGGCACCAGCCACAGCACCAATGGCCACACCAAAAGGCACCTCCCAAGCACAAACAGCACCTTCCCACACTGACACATGCCTGCCAGGGCCTCACGCAGCACTCACCTCACAGCTGCCAAGAGCAGCCAGGCAACCAGCACTGGCCTAGCACGCACTGCTTCACAAGTCACCTCACAACCACCACCACCAGCAGCAGCCAACACCCTAGCACTGCCCGACAAGGCACACAGGCACAAGTGACCTCACAATGCTGCCTCCATCTCTAGCCTTGCACACCCTGGGACACAAGGCACCAGCCACAGCACCAATGGCCACACCAAAAGGCACCTCCCAAGGACAAACAGCACCTTCCCACACTGACACATGCCTGCCAGGGCCTCACGCAGCACTCACCTCACAGCTGCCAAGAGCAGCCAGGCAACCAGCACTGGCCTAGCACGCACTGCTTCACAAGTCACCTCACAACCACCACCACCAGCAGCAGCCAACACCCTAGCACTGCCCGCCAAGGCACAGAGGCACAAGTGATCTCACAATGCTGCCTCCATCTCTGGCCTTGCACACCCTGGGACACAAGGCACCAGCCACAGCACCAATGGCCACACCAAAAGGCACCTCCCAAGGACAAACAGCACCTTCCCACACTGACACATGCCTGCCAGGGCCTCACGCAGCACTCACCTCACAGCTGCCAAGAGCAGCCAGGCAACCAGCACTGGCCTAGCACGCACTGCTTCACAAGTCACCTCACAACCACCACCACCAGCAGCAGCCAACACCCTAGCACTGCCCGCCAAGGCACAGAGGCACAAGTGACCTCACAATGCTGCCTCCAGCTCTGGCCTCACACACCCTGGGCCACAAGGCACCAGCCACAGCACCAATGGCCACACCAAAAGGCACCTCCCAAGCACAAACAGACCTTCCCACACTGACACATGCCTGCCAGGGCCTCACGTAGCACTCACCTCACAGCTGCCAAGAGCAGCCAGGCAACCAGCACTGGCCTAGCACGCACTGCTTCACAAGTCACCTCACAACCACCACCACCAGCAGCAGCCAACACCCTAGCACTGCCCGCCAAGGCACACAGGCACAAGTGACCTCACAATGCTGCCTCCAGCTCTGGCCTCGCACACCCTGGGCCACAAGGCACCAGCCACAGCACCAATGGCCACACCAAAAGGCACCTCCCAAGGACAAACAGCACCTTCCCACACTGACACATGCCTGCCAGGGCCTCACGCAGCACTCACCTCACAGCTGCCAAGAGCAGCCAGGCAACCAGCACTGGCCTAGCACGCACTGCTTCACAAGTCACCTCACAACCACCACCACCAGCAGCAGCCAACACCCTAGCACTGCCCGCCAAGGCACAGAGGCACAAGTGATCTCACAATGCTGCCTCCATCTCTGGCCTTGCACACCCTGGGACACAAGGCACCAGCCACAGCACCAATGGCCACACCAAAAGGCACCTCCCAAGGACAAACAGCACCTTCCCACACTGACACATGCCTGCCAGGACCTCACGCAGCACTCACCTCACAGCTGCCAAGAGCAGCCAGGCAACCAGCACTGGCCTAGCACGCACTGCTTCACAAGTCACCTCACAACCACCACCACCAGCAGCAGCCAACACCCTAGCACTGCCCGCCAAGGCACACAGGCACAAGTGACCTCACAATGCTGCCTCCAGCTCTGGCCTCACACACCCTGGGCCACAAGGCACCAGCCACAGCACCAATGGCCACACCAAAAGGCACCTCCCAAGCACAAACAGACCTTCCCACACTGACACATGCCTGCCAGGGCCTCACGCAGCACTCACCTCACAGCTGCCAAGAGCAGCCAGGCAACCAGCACTGGCCTAGCACGCACTGCTTCACAAGTCACCTCACAACCACCACCACCAGCAGCAGCCAACACCCTAGCACTGCCCGCCAAGGCACACAGGCACAAGTGACCTCACAATGCTGCCTCCAGCTCTGGCCTCGCACACCCTGGGACACAAGGCACCAGCCACAGCACCAATGGCCACACCAAAAGGCACCTCCCAAGCACAAACAGCACCTTCCCACACTGACACATGCCTGCCAGGGCCTCACGCAGCACTCACCTCACAGCTGCCAAGAGCAGCCAGGGAACCAGCACTGGCCTAGCACGCACTGCTTCACAAGTCACCTCACAACCACCACCACCAGCAGCAGCCAACACCCTAGCACTGCCCGCCAAGGCACACAGGCACAAGTGACCTCACAATGCTGCCTCCATCTCTGGCCTCGCACACCCTGGGCCACAAGGCACCAGCCACAGCACCAATGGCCACACCAAAAGGCACCTCCCAAGGACAAACAGCACCTTCCCACACTGACACATGCCTGCCAGGGCCTCACGCAGCACTCACCTCACAGCTGCCAAGAGCAGCCAGGCAACCAGCACTGGCCTAGCACGCACTGCTTCACAAGTCACCTCACAACCACCACCACCACCAGCAGCCAACACCCTAGCACTGCCCGCCAAGGCACAGAGGCACAAGTGACCTCACAATGCTGCCTCCAGCTCTGGCCTCGCACACCCTGGGCCACAATGCACCAGCCACAGCACCAATGGCCACACCAAAAGTCACCTCCCAAGGACAAACAGCACCTTCCCACACTGACACATGCCTGCGACGGTCTCACGCAGCACTCACCTCACAGCTGCCAAGAGCAGCCAGGCAACCAGCACTGGCCTAGCACGCACTGCTTCACAAGTCACCTCACAACCACCACCACCAGCAGCAGCCAACACCCTAGCACTGCCCGACAAGGCACACAGGCACAAGTGACCTCACAATGCTGCCTCCAGCTCTGGCCTCGCACACCCTGGGCCACAAGGCACCAGCCACAGCACCAATGGCCACACCAAAAGGCACCTCCCAAGGACAAACAGCACCTTCCCACACTGACACATGCCTGCCAGGGCCTCACGCAGCACTCACCTCACAGCTGCCAAGAGCAGCCAGGCAACCAGCACTGGCCTAGCACGCACTGCTTCACAAGTCACCTCACAACCACCACCACCAGCAGCAGCCAACACCCTAGCACTGCCCGCCAAGGCACAGAGGCACAAGTGATCTCACAATGCTGCCTCCATCTCTGGCCTTGCACACCCTGGGACACAAGGCACCAGCCACAGCACCAATGGCCACACCAAAAGGCACCTCCCAAGGACAAACAGCACCTTCCCACACTGACACATGCCTGCCAGGACCTCACGCAGCACTCACCTCACAGCTGCCAAGAGCAGCCAGGCAACCAGCACTGGCCTAGCACGCACTGCTTCACAAGTCACCTCACAACCACCACCACCAGCAGCAGCCAACACCCTAGCACTGCCCGCCAAGGCACACAGGCACAAGTGACCTCACAATGCTGCCTCCAGCTCTGGCCTCACACACCCTGGGCCACAAGGCACCAGCCACAGCACCAATGGCCACACCAAAAGGCACCTCCCAAGCACAAACAGACCTTCCCACACTGACACATGCCTGCCAGGGCCTCACGCAGCACTCACCTCACAGCTGCCAAGAGCAGCCAGGCAACCAGCACTGGCCTAGCACGCACTGCTTCACAAGTCACCTCACAACCACCACCACCAGCAGCAGCCAACACCCTAGCACTGCCCGCCAAGGCACACAGGCACAAGTGACCTCACAATGCTGCCTCCAGCTCTGGCCTCGCACACCCTGGGACACAAGGCACCAGCCACAGCACCAATGGCCACACCAAAAGGCACCTCCCAAGCACAAACAGCACCTTCCCACACTGACACATGCCTGCCAGGGCCTCACGCAGCACTCACCTCACAGCTGCCAAGAGCAGCCAGGGAACCAGCACTGGCCTAGCACGCACTGCTTCACAAGTCACCTCACAACCACCACCACCAGCAGCAGCCAACACCCTAGCACTGCCCGCCAAGGCACACAGGCACAAGTGACCTCACAATGCTGCCTCCATCTCTGGCCTCGCACACCCTGGGCCACAAGGCACCAGCCACAGCACCAATGGCCACACCAAAAGGCACCTCCCAAGGACAAACAGCACCTTCCCACACTGACACATGCCTGCCAGGGCCTCACGCAGCACTCACCTCACAGCTGCCAAGAGCAGCCAGGCAACCAGCACTGGCCTAGCACGCACTGCTTCACAAGTCACCTCACAACCACCACCACCACCAGCAGCCAACACCCTAGCACTGCCCGCCAAGGCACACAGGCACAAGTGACCTCACAATGCTGCCTCCAGCTCTGGCCTCGCACACCCTGGGCCACAATGCACCAGCCACAGCACCAATGGCCACACCAAAAGTCACCTCCCAAGGACAAACAGCACCTTCCCACACTGACACATGCCTGCGACGGTCTCACGCAGCACTCACCTCACAGCTGCCAAGAGCAGCCAGGCAACCAGCACTGGCCTAGCACGCACTGCTTCACAAGTCACCTCACAACCACCACCACCAGCAGCAGCCAACACCCTAGCACTGCCCGACAAGGCACACAGGCACAAGTGACCTCACAATGCTGCCTCCAGCTCTGGCCTCGCACACCCTGGGCCACAAGGCACCAGCCACAGCACCAATGGCCACACCAAAAGGCACCTCCCAAGCACAAACAGCACCTTCCCACACTGACACATGCCTGCGACGCCCTCACGCAGCACTCACCTCACAGCTGCCAAGAGCAGCCAGGCAACCAGCACTGGCCTAGCACGCACTGCTTCACAAGTCACCTCACAACCACCACCACCACCAGCAGCCAACACCCTAGCACTGCCCGACAAGGCACACAGGCACAAGTGATCTCACAATGCTGCCTCCAGCTCTGGCCTCGCACACCCTGGGCCACAAGGCACCAGCCACGGCACCAATGGCCACACCAAAAGGCACCTCCCAAGGACAAACAGCACCTTCCCACACTGACACATGCCTGCCAGGGCCTCACGCAGCACTCACCTCACAGCTGCCAAGAGCAGCCAGGCAACCAGCACTGGCCTAGCACGCACTGCTTCACAAGTCACCTCACAACCACCACCACCAGCAGCAGCCAACACCCTAGCACTGCCCGCCAAGGCACACAGGCACAAGTGACCTCACAATGCTGCCTCCAGCTCTGGCCTCGCACACCCTGGGCCACAAGGCACCAGCCACGGCACCAATGGCCACACCAAAAGGCACCTCCCAAGGACAAACAGCACCTTCCCACACTGACACATGCCTGCGACGGTCTCACGCAGCACTCACCTCACAGCTGCCAAGAGCAGCCAGGCAACCAGCACTGGCCTAGCACGCACTGCTTCACAAGTCACCTCACAACCACCACCACCAGCAGCAGCCAACACCCTAGCACTGCCCGACAAGGCACACAGGCACAAGTGACCTCACAATGCTGCCTCCAGCTCTGGCCTCGCACACCCTGGGCCACAAGGCACCAGCCACAGCACCAATGGCCACACCAAAAGGCACCTCCCAAGGACAAACAGCACCTTCCCACACTGACACATGCCTGCCAGGGCCTCACGCAGCACTCACCTCACAGCTGCCAAGAGCAGCCAGGCAACCAGCACTGGCCTAGCACGCACTGCTTCACAAGTCACCTCACAACCACCACCACCAGCAGCAGCCAACACCCTAGCACTGCCCGCCAAGGCACAGAGGCACAAGTGATCTCACAATGCTGCCTCCATCTCTGGCCTTGCACACCCTGGGACACAAGACACCAGCCACAGCACCAATGGCCACACCAAAAGGCACCTCCCAAGGACAAACAGCACCTTCCCACACTGACACATGCCTGCCAGGACCTCACGCAGCACTCACCTCACAGCTGCCAAGAGCAGCCAGGCAACCAGCACTGGCCTAGCACGCACTGCTTCACAAGTCACCTCACAACCACCACCACCAGCAGCAGCCAACACCCTAGCACTGCCCGCCAAGGCACACAGGCACAAGTGACCTCACAATGCTGCCTCCAGCTCTGGCCTCACACACCCTGGGCCACAAGGCACCAGCCACAGCACCAATGGCCACACCAAAAGGCACCTCCCAAGCACAAACAGACCTTCCCACACTGACACATGCCTGCCAGGGCCTCACGCAGCACTCACCTCACAGCTGCCAAGAGCAGCCAGGCAACCAGCACTGGCCTAGCACGCACTGCTTCACAAGTCACCTCACAACCACCACCACCAGCAGCAGCCAACACCCTAGCACTGCCCGCCAAGGCACACAGGCACAAGTGACCTCACAATGCTGCCTCCAGCTCTGGCCTCGCACACCCTGGGACACAAGGCACCAGCCACAGCACCAATGGCCACACCAAAAGGCACCTCCCAAGCACAAACAGCACCTTCCCACACTGACACATGCCTGCCAGGGCCTCACGCAGCACTCACCTCACAGCTGCCAAGAGCAGCCAGGGAACCAGCACTGGCCTAGCACGCACTGCTTCACAAGTCACCTCACAACCACCACCACCAGCAGCAGCCAACACCCTAGCACTGCCCGCCAAGGCACACAGGCACAAGTGACCTCACAATGCTGCCTCCATCTCTGGCCTCGCACACCCTGGGCCACAAGGCACCAGCCACAGCACCAATGGCCACACCAAAAGGCACCTCCCAAGGACAAACAGCACCTTCCCACACTGACACATGCCTGCCAGGGCCTCACGCAGCACTCACCTCACAGCTGCCAAGAGCAGCCAGGCAACCAGCACTGGCCTAGCACGCACTGCTTCACAAGTCACCTCACAACCACCACCACCACCAGCAGCCAACACCCTAGCACTGCCCGCCAAGGCACACAGGCACAAGTGACCTCACAATGCTGCCTCCAGCTCTGGCCTCGCACACCCTGGGCCACAATGCACCAGCCACAGCACCAATGGCCACACCAAAAGTCACCTCCCAAGGACAAACAGCACCTTCCCACACTGACACATGCCTGCGACGGTCTCACGCAGCACTCACCTCACAGCTGCCAAGAGCAGCCAGGCAACCAGCACTGGCCTAGCACGCACTGCTTCACAAGTCACCTCACAACCACCACCACCAGCAGCAGCCAACACCCTAGCACTGCCCGACAAGGCACACAGGCACAAGTGACCTCACAATGCTGCCTCCAGCTCTGGCCTCGCACACCCTGGGCCACAAGGCACCAGCCACAGCACCAATGGCCACACCAAAAGGCACCTCCCAAGCACAAACAGCACCTTCCCACACTGACACATGCCTGCGACGCCCTCACGCAGCACTCACCTCACAGCTGCCAAGAGCAGCCAGGCAACCAGCACTGGCCTAGCACGCACTGCTTCACAAGTCACCTCACAACCACCACCACCACCAGCAGCCAACACCCTAGCACTGCCCGACAAGGCACACAGGCACAAGTGATCTCACAATGCTGCCTCCAGCTCTGGCCTCGCACACCCTGGGCCACAAGGCACCAGCCACGGCACCAATGGCCACACCAAAAGGCACCTCCCAAGGACAAACAGCACCTTCCCACACTGACACATGCCTGCCAGGGCCTCACGCAGCACTCACCTCACAGCTGCCAAGAGCAGCCAGGCAACCAGCACTGGCCTAGCACGCACTGCTTCACAAGTCACCTCACAACCACCACCACCAGCAGCAGCCAACACCCTAGCACTGCCCGCCAAGGCACACAGGCACAAGTGACCTCACAATGCTGCCTCCAGCTCTGGCCTCGCACACCCTGGGCCACAAGGCACCAGCCACGGCACCAATGGCCACACCAAAAGGCACCTCCCAAGGACAAACAGCACCTTCCCACACTGACACATGCCTGCGATGGTCTCACGCAGCACTCACCTCACAGCTGCCAAGAGCAGCCAGGCAACCAGCACTGGCCTAGCACGCACTGCTTCACAAGTGACCTCACAACCACCACCACCAGCAGCAGCCAACACCCTAGCACTGCCCGCCAAGGCACACAGGCACAAGTGACCTCACAATGCTGCCTCCAGCTCTGGCCTCGCACACCCTGGGCCACAAGGCACCAGCCACAGCACATATGGCCACACCAAAAGGCACCTCCCAAGGACAAACAGCACCTTCCCACACTGACACATGCCTGCCAGGGCCTCACGCAGCACTCACCTCACAGCTGCCAAGAGCAGCCAGGCAACCAGCACTGGCCTAGCACGCACTGCTTCACAAGTCACCTCACAACCACCACCACCAGCAGCAGCCAACACCCTAGCACTGCCCGCCAAGGCACACAGGCACAAGTGACCTCACAATGCTGCCTCCAGCTCTGGCCTCGCACACCCTGGGCCACAAGGCACCAGCCACAGCACCAATGGCCACACCAAAAGGCACCTCCCAAGGACAAACAGCACCTTCCCACACTGACACATGCCTGCCAGGGCCTCACGCAGCACTCACCTCACAGCTGCCAAGAGCAGCCAGGCAACCAGCACTGGCCTAGCACGCACTGCTTCACAAGTCACCTCACAACCACCACCACCACCAGCAGCCAACACCCTAGCACTGCCCGCCAAGGCACACAGGCACAAGTGACCTCACAATGCTGCCTCCAGCTCTGGCCTCGCACACCCTGGGCCACAATGCACCAGCCACAGCACCAATGGCCACACCAAAAGTCACCTCCCAAGGACAAACAGCACCTTCCCACACTGACACATGCCTGCGACGGTCTCACGCAGCACTCACCTCACAGCTGCCAAGAGCAGCCAGGCAACCAGCACTGGCCTAGCACGCACTGCTTCACAAGTCACCTCACAACCACCACCACCAGCAGCAGCCAACACCCTAGCACTGCCCGACAAGGCACACAGGCACAAGTGACCTCACAATGCTGCCTCCAGCTCTGGCCTCGCACACCCTGGGCCACAAGGCACCAGCCACAGCACCAATGGCCACACCAAAAGGCACCTCCCAAGCACAAACAGCACCTTCCCACACTGACACATGCCTGCGACGCCCTCACGCAGCACTCACCTCACAGCTGCCAAGAGCAGCCAGGCAACCAGCACTGGCCTAGCACGCACTGCTTCACAAGTCACCTCACAACCACCACCACCACCAGCAGCCAACACCCTAGCACTGCCCGACAAGGCACACAGGCACAAGTGATCTCACAATGCTGCCTCCAGCTCTGGCCTCGCACACCCTGGGCCACAAGGCACCAGCCACGGCACCAATGGCCACACCAAAAGGCACCTCCCAAGGACAAACAGCACCTTCCCACACTGACACATGCCTGCCAGGGCCTCACGCAGCACTCACCTCACAGCTGCCAAGAGCAGCCAGGCAACCAGCACTGGCCTAGCACGCACTGCTTCACAAGTCACCTCACAACCACCACCACCAGCAGCAGCCAACACCCTAGCACTGCCCGCCAAGGCACACAGGCACAAGTGACCTCACAATGCTGCCTCCAGCTCTGGCCTCGCACACCCTGGGCCACAAGGCACCAGCCACGGCACCAATGGCCACACCAAAAGGCACCTCCCAAGGACAAACAGCACCTTCCCACACTGACACATGCCTGCGACGGTCTCACGCAGCACTCACCTCACAGCTGCCAAGAGCAGCCAGGCAACCAGCACTGGCCTAGCACGCACTGCTTCACAAGTCACCTCACAACCACCACCACCAGCAGCAGCCAACACCCTAGCACTGCCCGACAAGGCACACAGGCACAAGTGACCTCACAATGCTGCCTCCAGCTCTGGCCTCGCACACCCTGGGCCACAAGGCACCAGCCACAGCACCAATGGCCACACCAAAAGGCACCTCCCAAGGACAAACAGCACCTTCCCACACTGACACATGCCTGCCAGGGCCTCACGCAGCACTCACCTCACAGCTGCCAAGAGCAGCCAGGCAACCAGCACTGGCCTAGCACGCACTGCTTCACAAGTCACCTCACAACCACCACCACCAGCAGCAGCCAACACCCTAGCACTGCCCGCCAAGGCACAGAGGCACAAGTGATCTCACAATGCTGCCTCCATCTCTGGCCTTGCACACCCTGGGACACAAGGCACCAGCCACAGCACCAATGGCCACACCAAAAGGCACCTCCCAAGGACAAACAGCACCTTCCCACACTGACACATGCCTGCCAGGACCTCACGCAGCACTCACCTCACAGCTGCCAAGAGCAGCCAGGCAACCAGCACTGGCCTAGCACGCACTGCTTCACAAGTCACCTCACAACCACCACCACCAGCAGCAGCCAACACCCTAGCACTGCCCGCCAAGGCACACAGGCACAAGTGACCTCACAATGCTGCCTCCAGCTCTGGCCTCACACACCCTGGGCCACAAGGCACCAGCCACAGCACCAATGGCCACACCAAAAGGCACCTCCCAAGCACAAACAGACCTTCCCACACTGACACATGCCTGCCAGGGCCTCACGCAGCACTCACCTCACAGCTGCCAAGAGCAGCCAGGCAACCAGCACTGGCCTAGCACGCACTGCTTCACAAGTCACCTCACAACCACCACCACCAGCAGCAGCCAACACCCTAGCACTGCCCGCCAAGGCACACAGGCACAAGTGACCTCACAATGCTGCCTCCAGCTCTGGCCTCGCACACCCTGGGACACAAGGCACCAGCCACAGCACCAATGGCCACACCAAAAGGCACCTCCCAAGCACAAACAGCACCTTCCCACACTGACACATGCCTGCCAGGGCCTCACGCAGCACTCACCTCACAGCTGCCAAGAGCAGCCAGGGAACCAGCACTGGCCTAGCACGCACTGCTTCACAAGTCACCTCACAACCACCACCACCAGCAGCAGCCAACACCCTAGCACTGCCCGCCAAGGCACACAGGCACAAGTGACCTCACAATGCTGCCTCCATCTCTGGCCTCGCACACCCTGGGCCACAAGGCACCAGCCACAGCACCAATGGCCACACCAAAAGGCACCTCCCAAGGACAAACAGCACCTTCCCACACTGACACATGCCTGCCAGGGCCTCACGCAGCACTCACCTCACAGCTGCCAAGAGCAGCCAGGCAACCAGCACTGGCCTAGCACGCACTGCTTCACAAGTCACCTCACAACCACCACCACCACCAGCAGCCAACACCCTAGCACTGCCCGCCAAGGCACACAGGCACAAGTGACCTCACAATGCTGCCTCCAGCTCTGGCCTCGCACACCCTGGGCCACAATGCACCAGCCACAGCACCAATGGCCACACCAAAAGTCACCTCCCAAGGACAAACAGCACCTTCCCACACTGACACATGCCTGCGACGGTCTCACGCAGCACTCACCTCACAGCTGCCAAGAGCAGCCAGGCAACCAGCACTGGCCTAGCACGCACTGCTTCACAAGTCACCTCACAACCACCACCACCAGCAGCAGCCAACACCCTAGCACTGCCCGACAAGGCACACAGGCACAAGTGACCTCACAATGCTGCCTCCAGCTCTGGCCTCGCACACCCTGGGCCACAAGGCACCAGCCACAGCACCAATGGCCACACCAAAAGGCACCTCCCAAGCACAAACAGCACCTTCCCACACTGACACATGCCTGCGACGCCCTCACGCAGCACTCACCTCACAGCTGCCAAGAGCAGCCAGGCAACCAGCACTGGCCTAGCACGCACTGCTTCACAAGTCACCTCACAACCACCACCACCACCAGCAGCCAACACCCTAGCACTGCCCGACAAGGCACACAGGCACAAGTGATCTCACAATGCTGCCTCCAGCTCTGGCCTCGCACACCCTGGGCCACAAGGCACCAGCCACGGCACCAATGGCCACACCAAAAGGCACCTCCCAAGGACAAACAGCACCTTCCCACACTGACACATGCCTGCCAGGGCCTCACGCAGCACTCACCTCACAGCTGCCAAGAGCAGCCAGGCAACCAGCACTGGCCTAGCACGCACTGCTTCACAAGTCACCTCACAACCACCACCACCAGCAGCAGCCAACACCCTAGCACTGCCCGCCAAGGCACACAGGCACAAGTGACCTCACAATGCTGCCTCCAGCTCTGGCCTCGCACACCCTGGGCCACAAGGCACCAGCCACGGCACCAATGGCCACACCAAAAGGCACCTCCCAAGGACAAACAGCACCTTCCCACACTGACACATGCCTGCGATGGTCTCACGCAGCACTCACCTCACAGCTGCCAAGAGCAGCCAGGCAACCAGCACTGGCCTAGCACGCACTGCTTCACAAGTGACCTCACAACCACCACCACCAGCAGCAGCCAACACCCTAGCACTGCCCGCCAAGGCACACAGGCACAAGTGACCTCACAATGCTGCCTCCAGCTCTGGCCTCGCACACCCTGGGCCACAAGGCACCAGCCACAGCACATATGGCCACACCAAAAGGCACCTCCCAAGGACAAACAGCACCTTCCCACACTGACACATGCCTGCCAGGGCCTCACGCAGCACTCACCTCACAGCTGCCAAGAGCAGCCAGGCAACCAGCACTGGCCTAGCACGCACTGCTTCACAAGTCACCTCACAACCACCACCACCAGCAGCAGCCAACACCCTAGCACTGCCCGCCAAGGCACACAGGCACAAGTGACCTCACAATGCTGCCTCCAGCTCTGGCCTCGCACACCCTGGGCCACAAGGCACCAGCCACAGCACCAATGGCCACACCAAAAGGCACCTCCCAAGGACAAACAGCACCTTCCCACACTGACACATGCCTGCCAGGGCCTCACGCAGCACTCACCTCACAGCTGCCAAGAGCAGCCAGGCAACCAGCACTGGCCTAGCACGCACTGCTTCACAAGTCACCTCACAACCACCACCACCAGCAGCAGCCAACACCCTAGCACTGCCCGCCAAGGCACACAGGCACAAGTGACCTCACAATGCTGCCTCCAGCTCTGGCCTCGCACACCCTGGGCCACAATGCACCAGCCACGGCACCAATGGCCACACCAAAAGTCACCTCCCAAGGACAAACAGCACCTTCCCACACTGACACATGCCTGCGACGGTCTCACGCAGCACTCACCTCACAGCTGCCAAGAGCAGCCAGGCAACCAGCACTGGCCTAGCGCGCACTGCTTCACAAGTCACCTCACAACCACCACCACCAGCAGCAGCCAACACCCTAGCACTGCCCGACAAGGCACACAGGCACAAGTGACCTCACAATGCTGCCTCCAGCTCTGGCCTCGCACACCCTGGGCCACAAGGCACCAGCCACAGCACCAATGGCCACACCAAAAGGCACCTCCCAAGCACAAACAGCACCTTCCCACACTGACACATGCCTGCGACGCCCTCACGCAGCACTCACCTCACAGCTGCCAAGAGCAGCCAGGCAACCAGCACTGGCCTAGCACGCACTGCTTCACAAGTCACCTCACAACCACCACCACCACCAGCAGCCAACACCCTAGCACTGCCCGACAAGGCACACAGGCACAAGTGATCTCACAATGCTGCCTCCAGCTCTGGCCTCGCACACCCTGGGCCACAAGGCACCAGCCACGGCACCAATGGCCACACCAAAAGGCACCTCCCAAGGACAAACAGCACCTTCCCACACTGACACATGCCTGCCAGGGCCTCACGCAGCACTCACCTCACAGCTGCCAAGAGCAGCCAGGCAACCAGCACTGGCCTAGCACGCACTGCTTCACAAGTCACCTCACAACCACCACCACCAGCAGCAGCCAACACCCTAGCACTGCCCGCCAAGGCACACAGGCAGAAGTGACCTCACAATGCTGCCTCCAGCTCTGGCCTCGCACACCCTGGGCCACAAGGCACCAGCCACGGCACCAATGGCCACACCAAAAGGCACCTCCCAAGGACAAACAGCACCTTCCCACACTGACACATGCCTGCGATGGTCTCACGCAGCACTCACCTCACAGCTGCCAAGAGCAGCCAGGCAACCAGCACTGGCCTAGCACGCACTGCTTCACAAGTCACCTCACAACCACCACCACCAGCAGCAGCCAACACCCTAGCACTGCCCGCCAAGGCACACAGGCACCAGTGACCTCACAATGCTGCCTCCAGCTCTGGCCTCGCACACCCTGGGCCACAAGGCACCAGCCACAGCACCAATGGCCACACCAAAAGGCACCTCCCAAGGACAAACAGCACCTTCCCACACTGACACATGCCTGCGACGGCCTCACGCAGCACTCACCTCACAGCTGCCAAGAGCAGCCAGGCAACCAGCACTGGCCTAGCACGCACTGCTTCACAAGTCACCTCACAACCACCACCACCAGCAGCAGCCAACACCCTAGCACTGCCCGCCAAGGCACACAGGCACAAGTGACCTCACAATGCTGCCTCCAGCTCTGGCCTCACACACCCTGGGCCACAAGGCACCAGCCACAGCACCAATGGCCACACCAAAAGGCACCTCCCAAGGACAAACAGCACCTTCCCACACTGACACATGCCTGCCAGGGCCTCACGCAGCACTCACCTCACAGCTGCCAAGATCAGCCAGGCAACCAGCACTGGCCTAGCACGCACTGCTTCACAAGTCACCTCACAACCACCACCACCAGCAGCAGCCAACACCCTAGCACTGCCCACCAAGGCACACAGGCACAAGTGACCTCACAATGCTGCCTCCAGCTCTGGCCTCGCACACCCTGGGCCACAAGGCACCAGCCACGGCACCAATGGCCACACCAAAAGTCACCTCCCAAGGACAAACAGCACCTTCCCACACTGACACATGCCTGCGACGGTCTCACGCAGCACTCACCTCACAGCTGCCAAGAGCAGCCAGGCAACCAGCACTGGCCTAGCACGCACTGCTTCACAAGTCACCTCACAACCACCACCACCAGCAGCAGCCAACACCCTAGCACTGCCCGCCAAGGCACACAGGCACAAGTGACCTCACAATGCTGCCTCCAGCTCTGGCCTCGCACACCCTGGGCCACAAGGCACCAGCCACAGCACCAATGGCCACACCAAAAGGCACCTCCCAAGGACAAACAGCACCTTCCCACACTGACACATGCCTGCGACGCCCTCACGCAGCACTCACCTCACAGCTGCCAAGAGCAGCCAGGCAACCAGCACTGGCCTAGCACGCACTGCTTCACAAGTCACCTCACAACCACCACCACCAGCAGCAGCCAACACCCTAGCACTGCCCGCCAAGGCACACAGGCACAAGTGACCTCACAATGCTGCCTCCAGCTCTGGCCTCGCACACCCTCGGCCACAAGGCACCAGCCACGGCACCAATGGCCACACCAAAAGGCACCTCCCAAGGACAAACAGCACCTTCCCACACTGACACATGCCTGCGATGGTCTCACGCAGCACTCACCTCACAGCTGCCAAGAGCAGCCAGGCAACCAGCACTGGCCTAGCACGCACTGCTTCACAAGTCACCTCACAACCACCACCACCAGCAGCAGCCAACACCCTAGCACTGCCCGCCAAGGCACACAGGCACAAGTGACCTCACAATGCTGCCTCCAGCTCTGGCCTCGCACACCCTGGGCCACAAGGCACCAGCCACAGCACCAATGGCCACACCAAAAGGCACCTCCCAAGGACAAACAGCACCTTCCCACACTGACACATGCCTGCCAGGGCCTCACGCAGCACTCACCTCACAGCTGCCAAGAGCAGCCAGGCAACCAGCACTGGCCTAGCACGCACTGCTTCACAAGTCACCTCACAACCACCACCACCAGCAGCAGCCAACACCCTAGCACTGCCCGCCAAGGCACAGAGGCACAAGTGATCTCACAATGCTGCCTCCAGCTCTGGCCTCGCACACCCTGGGCCACAAGGCACCAGCCACAGCACCAATGGCCACACCAAAAGGCACCTCCCAAGCACAAACAGCACCTTCCCACACTGACACATGCCTGCCAGGGCCTCACGCAGCACTCACCTCACAGCTGCCAAGAGCAGCCAGGCAACCAGCACTGGCCTAGCACGCACTGCTTCACAAGTCACCTCACAACCACCACCACCAGCAGCAGCCAACACCCTAGCACTGCCCGCCAAGGCACACAGGCACAAGTGACCTCACAATGCTGCCTCCAGCTCTGGCCTCGCACACCCTGGGCCACAAGGCACCAGCCACAGCACCAATGGCCACACCAAAAGGCACCTCCCAAGGACAAACAGCACCTTCCCACACTGACACATGCCTGCGACGGCCTCACGCAGCATTCACCTCACAGCTGCCAAGAGCAGCCAGGCAACCAGCACTGGCCTAGCACGCACTGCTTCACAAGTCACCTCACAACCACCACCACCAGCAGCAGCCAACACCCTAGCACTGCCCGCCAAGGCACACAGGCACAAGTGACCTCACAATGCTGCCTCCAGCTCTGGCCTCGCACACCCTGGGCCACAAGGCACCAGCCACAGCACCAATGGCCACACCAAAAGGCACCTCCCAAGGACAAACAGCACCTTCCCACACTGACACATGCCTGCGACGGCCTCACGCAGCACTCACCTCACAGCTGCCAAGAGCAGCCAGGCAACCAGCACAGGCCTAGCACGGACTGCTTCACAAGTCACCTCACAACCACCACCACCAGCAGCAGCCAACACCCTAGCACTGCCCGCCAAGGCACAGAGGCACAAGTGATCTCACAATGCTGCCTCCAGCTCTGGCCTTGCACACCCTCGGCCACAAGGCACCAGCCACAGCACCAATGGCCACACCAAAAGGCACCTCCCAAGGACAAACAGCACCTTCCCACACTGACACATGCCAACGACAGCCTCATGCAGCACTCACCTCACAGCTGCCAAGAGCAGCCAGGCAACCAGCACTGGCCTAGCACGCACTGCTTCACAAGTCACCTCACAACCACCACCACCACCAGCAGCCAACACCCTAGCACTGCCCGCCAAGGCACACAGGCACAAGTGACCTCACAATGCTGCCTCCAGCTCTGGCCTCGCACACCCTGGGCCACAAGGCACCAGCCACGGCACCAATGGCCACACCAAAAGGCACCTCCCAAGGACAAACAGCACCTTCCCACACTGACACATGCCTGCCAGGGCCTCACGCAGCACTCACCTCACAGCTGCCAAGAGCAGCCAGGCAACCAGCACTGGCCTAGCACGCACTGCTTCACAAGTCACCTCACAACCACCACCACCAGCAGCAGCCAACACCCTAGCACTGCCCGCCAAGGCACACAGGCACAAGTGACCTCACAATGCTGCCTCCAGCTCTGGCCTCGCACACCCTGGGCCACAAGGCACCAGCCACGGCACCAATGGCCACACCAAAAGGCACCTCCCAAGGACAAACAGCACCTTCCCACACTGACACATGCCTGCGATGGTCTCACGTAGCACTCACCTCACAGCTGCCAAGAGCAGCCAGGCAACCAGCACTGGCCTAGCACGCACTGCTTCACAAGTGACCTCACAACCACCACCACCAGCAGCAGCCAACACCCTAGCACTGCCCGCCAAGGCACACAGGCACAAGTGACCTCACAATGCTGCCTCCAGCTCTGGCCTCGCACACCCTGGGCCACAAGGCACCAGCCACAGCACCAATGGCCACACCAAAAGGCACCTCCCAAGGACAAACAGCACCTTCCCACACTGACACATGCCTGCCAGGGCCTCACGCAGCACTCACCTCACAGCTGCCAAGAGCAGCCAGGCAACCAGCACTGGCCTAGCACGCACTGCTTCACAAGTGACCTCACAACCACCACCACCAGCAGCAGCCAACACCCTAGCACTGCCCGCCAAGGCACACAGGCACAAGTGACCTCACAATGCTGCCTCCAGCTCTGGCCTCGCACACCCTGGGCCACAAGGCACCAGCCACAGCACCAATGGCCACACCAAAAGGCACCTCCCAAGGACAAACAGCACCTTCCCACACTGACACATGCCTGCCAGGGCCTCACGCAGCACTCACCTCACAGCTGCCAAGAGCAGCCAGGCAACCAGCAGTGGCCTAGCACGCACTGCTTCACAAGTGACCTCACAACCACCACCACCAGCAGCAGCCAACACCCTAGCACTGCCCGCCAAGGCACACAGGCACAAGTGACCTCACAATGCTGCCTCCAGCTCTGGCCTCGCACACCCTCGGCCACAAGGCACCAGCCACAGCACCAATGGCCACACCAAAAGGCACCTCCCAAGGACAAACAGCACCTTCCCACACTGACACATGCCTGCCAGGGCCTCACGCAGCACTCACCTCACAGCTGCCAAGAGCAGCCAGGCAACCAGCACTGGCCTAGCACGCACTGCTTCACAAGTCACCTCACAACCACCACCAGCAGCAGCAGCCAACACCCTAGCACTGCCCGCCAAGGCACACAGGCACAAGTGACCTCACAATGCTGCCTCCAGCTCTGGCCTCGCACACCCTGGGCCACAAGGCACCAGCCACAGCACCAATGGCCACACCAAAAGGCACCTCCCAAGGACAAACAGCACCTTCCACACTGACACATGCCTGCCAGGGCCTCACGCAGCACTCACCTCACAGCTGCCAAGAGCAGCCAGGCAACCAGCACTGGCCTAGCACGCACTGCTTCACAAGTCACCTCACAACCACCACCAGCAGCAGCAGCCAACACCCTAGCACTGCCCGCCAAGGCACACAGGCACAAGTGACCTCACAATGCTGCCTCCAGCTCTGGCCTTGCACACCCTGGGCCACAAGGCACCAGCCACGGCACCAATGGGCCACACCAAAAGTCACCTCCCAAGGACAAACAGCACCTTCCCACACTGACACATGCCTGCGATGGTCCTCACGCAGCACTCACCTCACAGCTGCCAAGAGCAGCCAGGCAACCAGCACTGGCCTAGCACGCACTGCTTCACAAGTCACCTCACAACCACCACCACCAGCAGCAGCAACACCCTAGCACTGCCCGCCAAGGCACACAGGCACAAGTGACCTCACAATGCTGCCTCCAGCTCTGGCCTTGCACACCCTGGGCCACAAGGCACCAGCCACAGCACCAATGGCCACACCAAAAGGCACCTCCCAAGGACAAACTGCACCTTCCCACACTGACACATGCCTGCCAGGGCCTCACGCAGCACTCACCTCACAGCTGCCAAGAGCAGCCAGGCAACCAGCACTGGCCTAGCACGCACTGCTTCACAAGTCACCTCACAACCACCACCACCAGCAGCAGCCAACACCCTAGCACTGCCCGCCAAGGCACAGAGGCACAAGTGATCTCACAATGCTGCCTCCAGCTCTGGCCTCTCACACCCTGGGCCACAAGGCACCAGCCACGGCACCATGGCCACACCAAAAGGCACCTCCCAAGCACAAACAGCACCTTCCCACACTGACACATGCCTGCCAGGGGCCTCACGCAGCACTCACCTCACAGCTGCCAAGAGCAGCCAGGCAACCAGCACTGCCTAGTACGCACTGCTTCACAAGTGACCTCACAACCACCACCAGCAGCAGCAGCCAACACCCTAGCACTGCCGACAAGGCACACAGGCACAAGTGACCTCACAATGCTGCCTCCAGCTCTGGCCTCGCACACCCTGGGCCACAAGGCACCAGCCACGGCAACCAATGGCCACACCAAAAGGCACCTCCCAAGGACAAACAGCACCTTCCCACACTGACACATGCCTGCGATGGTCTCACGCAGCACTCACCTCACAGCTGCCAAGAGCAGCCAGGCAACCAGCACTGGCCTAGCACGCACTGCTTCACAAGTCACCTCACAAGCACCACCACCAGCAGCAGCCAACACCCTAGCACTGCCCGCCAAGGCACAGAGGCACAAGTGACCTCACAATGCTGCCTCCAGCTCTGGCCTCTCACACCCTGGCACAAAAGGCACCAGCCACAGCACCAATGGCCACACCAAAAGGCACCTCCCAAGGACAAACAGCACCTTCCCACACTGACACATGCCAACGACAGCCTCATGCAGCACTCACCTCACAGCTGCCAAGAGCAGCCAGGCAACCAGCACTGGCCTAGCACGCACTGCTTCACAAGTCACCTCACAACCACCACCACCAGCAGCAGCCAACACCCTAGCACTGCCCACCAAGGCACACAGGCACAAGTGACCTCACAATGCTGCCTCCAGCTCTGCCTCGCACACCCTGGGCCACAAGGCACCAGCCACGGCACCAATGGCCCACACCAAAAGGCACCTCCCAAGGACAAACTGCACCTTCCCACACTGGACACATGACTGCCAGGGCCTCACGCAGCACTCACCTCACAGCTGCCAAGAGCAGCCAGGCAACCAGCACTGGCCTAGCACGCACTGCTTCACAAGTCACCTCACAACCACCACCACCAGCAGCAGCCAACACCCGAGCACTGCCCGCCAAGGCACACAGGCACAAGTGACCTCACAATGCTGCCTCCAGCTCTGGCCTCGCACACCCTGGGCCACAAGGCACCAGCCACGGCACCAATGGCCACACCAAAAGGCACCTCCCAAGGACAAACAGCACCTTCCTACACTGACACATGCCTGCGATGGTCTCACGTAGCACTCACCTCACAGCTGCCAAGAGCAGCCAGGCAACCAGCACTGGCCTAGCACGCACTGCTTCACAAGTGACCTCACAACCACCACCACCAGCAGCAGCCAACACCCTAGCACTGCCCGCCAAGGCACACAGGCACAAGTGACCTCACAATGCTGCCTCCAGCTCTGGCCTCGCACACCCTGGGCCACAAGGCACCAGCCACGGCACCAATGGCCACACCAAAAGGCACCTCCCAAGGACAAACAGCACCTTCCCACACTGACACATGCCTGCCAGGGCCTCACGCAGCACTCACCTCACAGCTGCCAAGAGCAGCCAGGCAACCAGCACTGGCCTAGCACGCACTGCTTCACAAGTCACCTCACAACCCACCACCACCAGCAGCAGCCAACACCCTAGCACTGCCCACCAAGGCACAGAGGCACAAGTGATCTCACAATGCTTGCCTCCAGCTCTGCCTCTCACACCCTGGGCCACAAGGCACCAGCCACAGCACCAATGGCCACACCAAAAGGCACCTCCCAAGACAAACAGCACCTTCCCACACTGACACATGCCTGCCAGGGCCTCACGCAGCACTCACCTCACAGCTGCCAAGAGCAGCCAGGCAACCAGCACTGGCCTAGCACGCACTGCTTCACAAGTGACCTCACAACCACCACCACCAGCAGCAGCCAACACCCTAGCACTGCCCGCCAAGGCACACAGGCACAAGTGACCTCACAATGCTGCCTCCAGCTCTGGCCTCGCACACCCTGGGCCACAAGGCACCAGCCACAGCACCAATGGCCACACCAAAAGGCACCTCCCAAGGGACAAACAGCACCTTCCCACACTGACACATGCCTGCCAGGGCCTCACGCAGCACTCACCTCACAGCTGCCAAGAGCAGCCAGGCAACCAGCAGTGGCCTAGCACGCACTGCTTCACAAGTGACCTCACAACCACCACCACCAGCAGCAGCCAACACCCTAGCACTGCCCGCCAAGGCACACAGGCACAAGTGACCTCACAATGCTGCCTCCAGCTCTGGCCTCGCACACCCTGGGCCACAAGGCACCAGCCACAGCACCAATGGCCACACCAAAAGGCACCTCCCAAGGACAAACAGCACCTTCCCACACTGACACATGCCTGCCAGGGCCTCACGCAGCACTCACCTCACAGCTGCCAAGAGCAGCCAGGCAACCAAGCACTGGCCTAGCACGCACTGCTTCACAAGTCACCTCACAACCACCACCAGCAGCAGCAGCCAACACCCTAGCACTGCCGCCAAGGCACACAGGCACAAGTGACCTCACAATGCTGCCTCCAGCTCTGGCCTCGCACACCCTGGGCCACAAGGCACCAGCCACAGCACCAATGGCCACACCAAAAGGCACCTACAAGGACAAACAGCACCTTCCACCACACTGACACATGCCTGCCAGGGCCTCACGCAGCACTCACCTCACAGCTGCCAAGAGCAGCCAGGGCAACCAGCACTGGCCTAGCACGCACTGCTTCACAAGTCACCTCACAACCACCACCAGCAGCAGCAGCCAACACCCTAGCACTGCCCGCCAAGGCACACAGGCACAAGTGACCTCACAATGCTGCCTCCAGCTCTGGCCTTGCACACACTGGGCCACAAGGCACCAGCCACGGCACCAATGGCCCACACAAAAGTCACCTCCCAAGGACAAACAGCACCTTCCCACACTGACACATGCCTGCGATGGTCTCACGCAGCACTCACCTCACAGCTGCCAAGAGCAGCCAGGCAACCAGCACTGGCCTAGCACGCACTGCTTCACAAGTCACCTCACAACCACCACCACCAGCAGCAGCCAACACCCTAGCACTGCCCGCCAAGGGCACACAGGCACAAGTGACCTCACAATGCTGCCTCCAGCTCTGGCCTCGCACACCCTGGGCCACAAGGCACCAGCCACAGCACCAATGGCCACACCAAAAGGCACCTCCCAAGGACAAACTGCACCTTCCCACACTGACACATGCCTGCGACGGCCTCACGCAGCACTCACCTTACAGCTGCCAAGAGCAGCCAGGCAACCAGCACTGGCCTAGCACGCACTTGCTTCACAAGTCACCTCACAACCACCACCACCAGCAGCAGCCAACACCCTAGCACTGCCCGCCAAGGCACAGAGGCACAAGAGATCTCACAATGCTGCCTCCAGCTCTGGCCTCTCACACCCTCGCCACAAGGCACCAGCCACGCACCAATGGCCCACACCAAAAGGCACCTCCCAAGCACAAACAGCACCTTCCCACACTGACACATGCCTGCCAGGGCCTCACGCAGCACTCACCTCACAGCTGCCAAGAGCAGCCAGGCAACCAGCACTGGCCTAGTACGCACTGCTTCACAAGTGACCTCACAACCCACCACCAGCAGCAGCAGCCAACACCCTAGCACTGCCCGCCAAGGCACACAGGCACAAGTGACCTCACAATGCTGCCTCCAGCTCTGGCCTCGCACACCCTGGGCCACAAGGCACCAGCCACGGCACCAATGGCCACACCAAAAGGCACCTCCAAGGACAAACAGCACCTTCCCACACTGACACATGCCTGCGATGGTCTCACGCAGCACTCACCTCACAGCTGCCAAGAGCAGCCAGGCAACCAGCACTGGCCTAGCACGCACTGCTTCACAAGTCACCTCACAAGCACCACCACCCAGCAGCAGCAGCCAACACCCCTAGCACTGCCCGCCAAGGCACAGAGGCACAAGTGACCTCACAATGCTGCCTTCAGCTCTGGCCTCTCACACCCTGGCACAAAAGGCACCAGCCACAGCACCAATGGCCACACCAAAAGGCACCTCCCAAGGACAAACAGCACCTTCCCACACTGACACATGCCAACGACAGCCTCATGCAGCACTCACCTCACAGCTGCCAAGAGCAGCCAGGCAACAGCACTGGCCTAGCACGCACTGCTTCACAAGTCACCTCACAACCACCACCACCAGCAGCAGCCAACACCCTAGCACTGCCCACCAAGGCACACAGGCACAAGTGACCTCACAATGCTGCCTCCAGCTCTGGCCTCGCACACCCCTGGCCACAAGGCACCAGCCACAGCACCAATGGCCACACCAAAAGGCACCTCCCAAGCACAACAGCACCTTCCCACACTGACACATGCCTGCCAGGGCCTCACGCAGCACTCACCTCACAGCTGCCAAGAGCAGCCAGGCAACCAGCACTGGCCTAGCACGCACTGCTTCACAAGTGACCTCACAACCACCACCAGCAGCAGCAGCCAACACCCTAGCACTGCCCGCCAAGGCACACAGGCACAAGTGACCTCACAATGCTGCCTCCAGCTCTGGCCTCGCACACCCTGGGCCACAAGGCACCAGCCACGGCACCAATGAGCCACACCAAAAGGCACCTCCCAAGGACAAACAGCACCTTCCCACACTGACACATGCCTGCCAGGGCCTCACGCAGCACTCACCTCACAGCTGCCAAGAGCAGCCAGGCAACCAGCACTGGCCTAGCACGCACTGCTTCACAAGTCACCTCACAACCACCACCACCAGCAGCAGCCAACACCCTAGCACTGCCCGCCAAGGCACAGAGGCACAAGTGACCTCACAATGCTGCCTCCAGCTCTGGCCTCGCACACCCTGGGCCACAAGGCACCAGCCACGGCACCAATGGCCACACCAAAAGGCACCTCCCAAGGGACAAACAGCACCTTCCCACACTGACACATGCCTGCGATGGTCTCACGCAGCACTCACCTCACAGCTGCCAAGAGCAGCCAGGCAACCAGCACTGGCCCTAGCACGCACTGCTTCACAAGTCACCTCACAACCACCACCACCAGCAGCAGCCAACACCCTAGCACTGCCCGCCAAGGCACACAGGCACAAGTGACCTCACAAAGCTGCCTCCAGCTCTGGCCTCGCACAACCCCTGGGGCCACAAGGCACCAGCCACAGCCACCAATGGCCACACCAAAAGGCACCTCCCAAGGACAAACAGCACCTTCCCACACTGACACATGCTGCCAGGGCCTCACGCAGCACTCACCTCACAGCTGCCAAGAGCAGCCAGGCAACCAGCACTGGCCTAGCACGCACTGGCTTCACAAGTCACCTCACAACCACCACCACCAGCAGCAGCCAACACCCTAGCACTGCCCGCCAAGGCACAGAGGCACAAGTGATCTCACAATGCTGCCTCCAGCTCTGGCCTCTCACACCCTGGGCCACAAGGCACCAGCCACAGCACCAATGGCCACACCAAAAGGCACCTCCCAAGGACAAACAGCACCTTCCCACACTGACACATGCCTGCCAGGGCCTCACGCAGCACTCACCTCACAGCTGCCAAGAGCAGCCAGGCAACCAGCACTGGCCTAGCACGCACTGCTTCACAAGTGACCTCACAACCACCACCACCAGCAGCAGCCAACACCCTAGCACTGCCCGCCAAGGCACACAGGCACAAGTGACCTCACAATGCTGCCTCCAGCTCTGGCCTCGCACACCCTGGGACACAAGGCACCAGCCACAGCACCAATGGCCACACCAAAAGGCACCTCCCAAGGACAAACAGCACCTTCCCACACTGACACATGGCCTGCCAGGGCCTCACGCAGCACTCACCTCACAGCTGCCAAGAGCAGCCAGGCAACCAGCACTGGCCTAGCACGCACTGCTTCACAAGTCACCTCACAACCACCACCACCAGCAGCATGCCAACACCCTAGCACTGCCCGCCAAGGCCACACAGGCACAAGTGACCTCACAATGCTGCCTCCAGCTCTGGCCTCGCACACCCTGGGCCACAAGGCACCAGCCACAGCACCAATGGCCACACCAAAAGGCACCTCCCAAGGACAAACAGCACCTTCCCACACTGACACATGCCCTGCCAGGGCCTCACGCAGCACTCACCTCACAGCTGCCAAGAGCAGCCAGGCAACCAGCACTGGCCTATCACGCACTGCTCACAAGTCACCTCACAACCACCACCACCAGCAGCAGCCAACACCCTAGCACTGCCCGCCAAGGCACACAGGCACAAGTGACCTCACAATGCTGCCTCCAGCTCTGGCCTCGCACACCCTGGCCACAAGGCACCAGCCACAGCACCAATGGCCACACCAAAAGGCACCTCCAAGGACAAACAGCACCTTCCCACACTGACACATGCCTGCGACGGCCTCACGCAGCACTCACCTCACAGCTGCCAAGAGCAGCCAGGGCAACCAGCACAGGCCTAGCACGGACTGCTTCACAAGTCACCTCACAACCACCACCACATGCAGCAGCCAACACCCTAGCACTGCCCGCCAAGGCACACAGGCACAAGTGATCTCACAATGCTGCCTCCAGCTCTGGCCTCGCACACCCTGGGCCACAAGGCACCAGCCACAGCACCAATGGCCACACCAAAAGGCACCTCCCAAGGACAAACAGCACCTTCCCACACTGACACATGCCAACGACAGCCTCATGCAGCACTCACCTCACAGCTGCCAAGAGCAGCCAGGCAACCAGCACTGGCCTAGCACGCACTGCTTCACAAGTCACCTCACAACCACCACCACCACCAGCAGCCAACACCCTAGCACTGCCCGCCAAGGCACACAGGCACAAGTGACCTCACAATGCTGCCTCCAGCTCTGGCCTCGCACACCCTGGGCCACAAGGCACCAGCCACGGCACCAATGGCCACACCAAAAGGCACCTCCCAAGGACAAACAGCACCTTCCCACACTGACACATGCCTGCCAGGGCCTCACGCAGCACTCACCTCACAGCTGCCAAGAGCAGCCAGGCAACCAGCACTGGCCTAGCACGCACTGCTTCACAAGTCACCTCACAACCACCACCACCAGCAGCAGCCAACACCCTAGCACTGCCCGCCAAGGCACAGAGGCACAAGTGACCTCACAATGCTGCCTCCAGCTCTGGCCTCGCACACCCTGGGCCACAAGGCACCAGCCACGGCACCAATGGCCACACCAAAAGGCACCTCCCAAGGACAAACAGCACCTTCCCACACTGACACATGCCTGCGATGGTCTCACGTAGCACTCACCTCACAGCTGCCAAGAGCAGCCAGGCAACCAGCACTGGCCTAGCACGCACTGCTTCACAAGTGACCTCACAACCACCACCACCAGCAGCAGCCAACACCCTAGCACTGCCCGCCAAGGCACACAGGCACAAGTGACCTCACAATGCTGCCTCCAGCTCTGGCCTCGCACACCCTGGGCCACAAGGCACCAGCCACGGCACCAATGGCCACACCAAAAGGCACCTCCCAAGGACAAACAGCACCTTCCCACACTGACACATGCCTGCGACGGCCTCACGCAGCACTCACCTCACAGCTGCCAAGAGCAGCCAGGCAACCAGCACTGGCCTAGCACGCACTGCTTCACAAGTCACCTCACAACCACCACCACCAGCAGCAGCCAACACCCTAGCACTGCCCGCCAAGGCACACAGGCACAAGTGACCTCACAATGCTGCCTCCAGCTCTGGCCTCGCACACCCTGGGCCACAAGGCACCAGCCACAGCACCAATGGCCACACCAAAAGGCACCTCCCAAGGACAAACAGCACCTTCCCACACTGACACATGCCTGCGACGGCCTCACGCAGCACTCACCTCACAGCTGCCAAGAGCAGCCAGGCAACCAGCACAGGCCTAGCACGGACTGCTTCACAAGTCACCTCACAACCACCACCACCAGCAGCAGCCAACACCCTAGCACTGCCCGCCAAGGCACAGAGGCACAAGTGATCTCACAATGCTGCCTCCAGCTCTGGCCTCGCACACCCTGGGCCACAAGGCACCAGCCACAGCACCAATGGCCACACCAAAAGGCACCTCCCAAGGACAAACAGCACCTTCCCACACTGACACATGCCAACGACAGCCTCATGCAGCACTCACCTCACAGCTGCCAAGAGCAGCCAGGCAACCAGCACTGGCCTAGCACGCACTGCTTCACAAGTCACCTCACAACCACCACCACCACCAGCAGCCAACACCCTAGCACTGCCCGCCAAGGCACACAGGCACAAGTGACCTCACAATGCTGCCTCCAGCTCTGGCCTCGCACACCCTGGGCCACAAGGCACCAGCCACGGCACCAATGGCCACACCAAAGGCACCTCCCAAGGACAAACAGCACCTTCCCACACTGACACATGCCTGCCAGGGCCTCACGCAGCACTCACCTCACAGCTGCCAAGAGCAGCCAGGCAACCAGCACTGGCCTAGCACGCACTGCTTCACAAGTCACCTCACAACCACCACCACCAGCAGCAGCCAACACCCTAGCACTGCCCGCCAAGGCACAGAGGCACAAGTGACCTCACAATGCTGCCTCCAGCTCTGGCCTCGCACACCCTGGGCCACAAGGCACCAGCCACGGCACGAATGGCCACACCAAAAGGCACCTCCCAAGGACAAACAGCACCTTCCCACACTGACACATGCCTGCGATGGTCTCACGTAGCACTCACCTCACAGCTGCCAAGAGCAGCCAGGCAACCAGCACTGGCCTAGCACGCACTGCTTCACAAGTGACCTCACAACCACCACCACCAGCAGCAGCCAACACCCTAGCACTGCCCGCCAAGGCACACAGGCACAAGTGACCTCACAATGCTGCCTCCAGCTCTGGCCTCGCACACCCTGGGCCACAAGGCACCAGCCACGGCACCAATGGCCACACCAAAAGGCACCTCCCAAGGACAAACAGCACCTTCCCACACTGACACATGCCTGCCAGGGCCTCACGCAGCACTCACCTCACAGCTGCCAAGAGCAGCCAGGCAACCAGCACTGGCCTAGCACGCACTGCTTCACAAGTCACCTCACAACCACCACCACCAGCAGCAGCCAACACCCTAGCACTGCCCGCCAAGGCACACAGGCACAAGTGACCTCACAATGCTGCCTCCAGCTCTGGCCTCGCACACCCTGGGCCACAAGGCACCAGCCACAGCACCAATGGCCACACCAAAAGGCACCTCCCAAGGACAAACAGCACCTTCCCACACTGACACATGCCTGCCAGGGCCTCACGCAGCACTCACCTCACAGCTGCCAAGAGCAGCCAGGCAACCAGCACTGGCCTAGCACGCACTGCTTCACAAGTCACCTCACAACCACCACCACCAGCAGCAGCCAACACCCTAGCACTGCCCGCCAAGGCACACAGGCACAAGTGACCTCACAATGCTGCCTCCAGCTCTGGCCTCGCACACCCTGGGCCACAAGGCACCAGCCACAGCACCAATGGCCACACCAAAAGGCACCTCCCAAGGACAAACAGCACCTTCCCACACTGACACATGCCTGCGACGGCCTCACGCAGCACTCACCTCACAGCTGCCAAGAGCAGCCAGGCAACCAGCACAGGCCTAGCACGGACTGCTTCACAAGTCACCTCACAACCACCACCACATGCAGCAGCCAACACCCTAGCACTGCCCGCCAAGGCACACAGGCACAAGTGATCTCACAATGCTGCCTCCAGCTCTGGCCTCGCACACCCTGGGCCACAAGGCACCAGCCACAGCACCAATGGCCACACCAAAAGGCACCTCCCAAGGACAAACAGCACCTTCCCACACTGACACATGCCAACGACAGCCTCATGCAGCACTCACCTCACAGCTGCCAAGAGCAGCCAGGCAACCAGCACTGGCCTAGCACGCACTGCTTCACAAGTCACCTCACAACCACCACCACCACCAGCAGCCAACACCCTAGCACTGCCCGCCAAGGCACACAGGCACAAGTGACCTCACAATGCTGCCTCCAGCTCTGGCCTCGCACACCCTGGGCCACAAGGCACCAGCCACGGCACCAATGGCCACACCAAAAGGCACCTCCCAAGGACAAACAGCACCTTCCCACACTGACACATGCCTGCCAGGGCCTCACGCAGCACTCACCTCACAGCTGCCAAGAGCAGCCAGGCAACCAGCACTGGCCTAGCACGCACTGCTTCACAAGTCACCTCACAACCACCACCACCAGCAGCAGCCAACACCCTAGCACTGCCCGCCAAGGCACAGAGGCACAAGTGACCTCACAATGCTGCCTCCAGCTCTGGCCTCGCACACCCTGGGCCACAAGGCACCAGCCACGGCACCAATGGCCACACCAAAAGGCACCTCCCAAGGACAAACAGCACCTTCCCACACTGACACATGCCTGCGATGGTCTCACGTAGCACTCACCTCACAGCTGCCAAGAGCAGCCAGGCAACCAGCACTGGCCTAGCACGCACTGCTTCACAAGTGACCTCACAACCACCACCACCAGCAGCAGCCAACACCCTAGCACTGCCCGCCAAGGCACACAGGCACAAGTGACCTCACAATGCTGCCTCCAGCTCTGGCCTCGCACACCCTGGGCCACAAGGCACCAGCCACGGCACCAATGGCCACACCAAAAGGCACCTCCCAAGGACAAACAGCACCTTCCCACACTGACACATGCCTGCGACGGCCTCACGCAGCACTCACCTCACAGCTGCCAAGAGCAGCCAGGCAACCAGCACTGGCCTAGCACGCACTGCTTCACAAGTCACCTCACAACCACCACCACCAGCAGCAGCCAACACCCTAGCACTGCCCGCCAAGGCACACAGGCACAAGTGACCTCACAATGCTGCCTCCAGCTCTGGCCTCGCACACCCTGGGCCACAAGGCACCAGCCACAGCACCAATGGCCACACCAAAAGGCACCTCCCAAGGACAAACAGCACCTTCCCACACTGACACATGCCTGCGACGGCCTCACGCAGCACTCACCTCACAGCTGCCAAGAGCAGCCAGGCAACCAGCACAGGCCTAGCACGGACTGCTTCACAAGTCACCTCACAACCACCACCACCAGCAGCAGCCAACACCCTAGCACTGCCCGCCAAGGCACAGAGGCACAAGTGATCTCACAATGCTGCCTCCAGCTCTGGCCTCGCACACCCTGGGCCACAAGGCACCAGCCACAGCACCAATGGCCACACCAAAAGGCACCTCCCAAGGACAAACAGCACCTTCCCACACTGACACATGCCAACGACAGCCTCATGCAGCACTCACCTCACAGCTGCCAAGAGCAGCCAGGCAACCAGCACTGGCCTAGCACGCACTGCTTCACAAGTCACCTCACAACCACCACCACCACCAGCAGCCAACACCCTAGCACTGCCCGCCAAGGCACACAGGCACAAGTGACCTCACAATGCTGCCTCCAGCTCTGGCCTCGCACACCCTGGGCCACAAGGCACCAGCCACGGCACCAATGGCCACACCAAAAGGCACCTCCCAAGGACAAACAGCACCTTCCCACACTGACACATGCCTGCCAGGGCCTCACGCAGCACTCACCTCACAGCTGCCAAGAGCAGCCAGGCAACCAGCACTGGCCTAGCACGCACTGCTTCACAAGTCACCTCACAACCACCACCACCAGCAGCAGCCAACACCCTAGCACTGCCCGCCAAGGCACAGAGGCACAAGTGACCTCACAATGCTGCCTCCAGCTCTGGCCTCGCACACCCTGGGCCACAAGGCACCAGCCACGGCACGAATGGCCACACCAAAAGGCACCTCCCAAGGACAAACAGCACCTTCCCACACTGACACATGCCTGCGATGGTCTCACGTAGCACTCACCTCACAGCTGCCAAGAGCAGCCAGGCAACCAGCACTGGCCTAGCACGCACTGCTTCACAAGTGACCTCACAACCACCACCACCAGCAGCAGCCAACACCCTAGCACTGCCCGCCAAGGCACACAGGCACAAGTGACCTCACAATGCTGCCTCCAGCTCTGGCCTCGCACACCCTGGGCCACAAGGCACCAGCCACGGCACCAATGGCCACACCAAAAGGCACCTCCCAAGGACAAACAGCACCTTCCCACACTGACACATGCCTGCCAGGGCCTCACGCAGCACTCACCTCACAGCTGCCAAGAGCAGCCAGGCAACCAGCACTGGCCTAGCACGCACTGCTTCACAAGTCACCTCACAACCACCACCACCAGCAGCAGCCAACACCCTAGCACTGCCCACCAAGGCACAGAGGCACAAGTGATCTCACAATGCTGCCTCCAGCTCTGGCCTCTCACACCCTGGGCCACAAGGCACCAGCCACAGCACCAATGGCCACACCAAAAGGCACCTCCCAAGGACAAACAGCACCTTCCCACACTGACACATGCCTGCGACGGCCTCACGCAGCACTCACCTCACAGCTGCCAAGAGCAGCCAGGCAACCAGCACTGGCCTAGCACGCACTGCTTCACAAGTCACCTCACAACCACCACCAGCAGCAGCAGCCAACACCCTAGCACTGCCCGCCAAGGCACACAGGCACAAGTGACCTCACAATGCTGCCTCCAGCTCTGGCCTCGCACACCCTGGGCCACAAGGCACCAGCCACAGCACCAATGGCCACACCAAAAGGCACCTCCCAAGGACAAACAGCACCTTCCCACACTGACACATGCCTGCCAGGGCCTCACGCAGCACTCACCTCACAGCTGCCAAGAGCAGCCAGGCAACCAGCACTGGCCTAGCACGCACTGCTTCACAAGTCACCTCACAACCACCACCAGCAGCAGCAGCCAACACCCTAGCACTGCCCGCCAAGGCACACAGGCACAAGTGACCTCACAATGCTGCCTCCAGCTCTGGCCTTGCACACCCTGGGCCACAAGGCACCAGCCACGGCACCAATGGCCACACCAAAAGGCACCTCCCAAGGACAAACAGCACATTCCCACACTGACACATGCCTGCGATGGTCTCACGCAGCACTCACCTCACAGCTGCCAAGAGCAGCCAGGCAACCAGCACTGGCCTAGCACGCACTGCTTCACAAGTCACCTCACAACCACCACCACCAGCAGCAGCCAACACCCTAGCACTGCCCGCCAAGGCACAGAGGCACAAGTGACCTCACAATGCTGCCTCCAGCTCTGGCCTCTCACACCCTGGCACAAAAGGCACCAGCCACAGCACCAATGGCCACACCAAAAGGCACCTCCCAAGCACAAACAGCACCTTCCCACACTGACACATGCCTGCCAGGGCCTCACGCAGCACTCACCTCACAGCTGCCAAGAGCAGCCAGGCAACCAGCACTGGCCTAGCACGCACTGCTTCACAAGTGACCTCACAACCACCACCACTAGCAGCAGCCAACACCCTAGCACTGCCCGCCAAGGCACACAGGCACAAGTGACCTCACAATGCTGCCTCCAGCTCTGGCCTCCCACACCCTGGGCCACAAGGCACCAGCCACAGCACCAATGGCCACACCAAAAGGCACCTCCCAAGGACAAACTGCACCTTCCCACACTGACACATGCCTGCGACGGCCTCACGCAGCACTCACCTCACAGCTGCCAAGAGCAGCCAGGCAACCAGCACTGGCCTAGCACGCACTGCTTCACAAGTCACCTCACAACCACCACCACCAGCAGCAGCCAACACCCTAGCACTGCCCGCCAAGGCACACAGGCACAAGTGACCTCACAATGCTGCCTCCAGCTCTGGCCTCGCACACCCTGGGCCACAAGGCACCAGCCACAGCACCAATGGCCACACCAAAAGGCACCTCCCAAGCACAAACAGCACCTTCCCACACTGACACATGCCTGCGACGGCCTCACGCAGCACTCACCTCACAGCTGCCAAGAGCAGCCAGGCAACCAGCACTGGCCTAGCACGCACTGCTTCACAAGTCACCTCACAACCACCACCACCAGCAGCAGCCAACACCCTAGCACTGCCCGACAAGGCACACAGGCACAAGTGATCTCACAATGCTGCCTCCAGCTCTGGCCTCTCACACCCTGGGCCACAAGGCACCAGCCACAGCACCAATGGCCACACCAAAAGGCACCTCCCAAGGACAAACAGCACCTTCCCACACTGACACATGCCAACGACAGCCTCATGCAGCACTCACCTCACAGCTGCCAAGAGCAGCCAGGCAACCAGCACTGGCCTAGCACGCACTGCTTCACAAGTCACCTCACAACCACCACCACCAGCAGCAGCCAACACCCTAGCACTGCCCACCAAGGCACACAGGCACAAGTGACCTCACAATGCTGCCTCCAGCTCTGGCCTCGCACACCCTGGGCCACAAGGCACCAGCCACGGCACCAATGGCCACACCAAAAGGCACCTCCCAAGGACAAACAGCACCTTCCCACACTGACACATGCCTGCGATGGTCTCACGCAGCACTCACCTCACAGCTGCCAAGAGCAGCCAGGCAACCAGCACTGGCCTAGCACGCACTGCTTCACAAGTCACCTCACAACCACCACCACCAGCAGCAGCCAACACCCTAGCACTGCCCACCAAGGCACACAGGCACAAGTGACCTCACAATGCTGCCTCCAGCTCTGGCCTCTCACACCCTGGGCCACAAGGCACCAGCCACAGCACCAATGGCCACACCAAAAGGCACCTCCCAAGCACAAACAGCACCTTCCCACACTGACACATGCCTGCCAGGGCCTCACGCAGCACTCACCTCACAGCTGCCAAGAGCAGCCAGGCAACCAGCACTGGCCTAGCACGCACTGCTTCACAAGTCACCTCACAACCACCACCACCAGCAGCAGCCAACACCCTAGCACTGCCCGCCAAGGCACACAGGCACAAGTGACCTCACAATGCTGCCCCCAGCTCTGGCCTTGCACACCCTGGGACACAAGGCACCAGCCACGGCACCAATGGCCACACCAAAAGGCACCTCCCAAGCACAAACAGCACCTTCCCACACTGACACATGCCTGCCAGGGCCTCACGCAGCACTCACCTCACAGCTGCCAAGAGCAGCCAGGCAACCAGCACTGGCCTAGCACGCACTGCTTCACAAGTCACCTCACAACCACCACCACCAGCAGCAGCCAACACCCTAGCACTGCCCGCCAAGGCACACAGGCACAAGTGACCTCACAATGCTGCCTCCAGCTCTGGCCTCGCACACCCTGGGCCACAAGGCACCAGCCACAGCACCAATGGCCACACCAAAAGGCACCTCCCAAGGACAAACAGCACCTTCCCACACTGACACATGCCTGCGATGGTCTCACGCAGCACTCACCTCACAGCTGCCAAGAGCAGCCAGGCAACCAGCACTGGCCTAGCACGCACTGCTTCACAAGTCACCTCACAACCACCACCACCAGCAGCAGCCAACACCCTAGCACTGCCCGCCAAGGCACACAGGCACAAGTGACCTCACAATGCTGCCTCCAGCTCTGGCCTCGCACACCCTGGGCCACAAGGCACCAGCCACAGCACCAATGGCCACACCAAAAGGCACCTCCCAAGCACAAACAGCACCTTCCCACACTGACACATGCCTGCGACGGCCTCACGCAGCACTCACCTCACAGCTGCCAAGAGCAGCCAGGCAACCAGCACTGGCCTAGCACGCACTGCTTCACAAGTCACCTCACAACCACCACCACCAGCAGCAGCCAACACCCTAGCACTGCCCGCCAAGGCACACAGGCACAAGTGACCTCACAATGCTGCCTCCAGCTCTGGCCTCGCACACCCTGGGCCACAAGGCACCAGCCACAGCACCAATGGCCACACCAAAAGGCACCTCCCAAGGACAAACAGCACCTTCCCACACTGACACATGCCTGCGATGGTCTCACGCAGCACTCACCTCACAGCTGCCAAGAGCAGCCAGGCAACCAGCACTGGCCTAGCACGCACTGCTTCACAAGTCACCTCACAACCACCACCACCAGCAGCAGCCAACACCCTAGCACTGCCCGCCAAGGCACACAGGCACAAGTGATCTCACAATGCTGCCTCCAGCTCTGGCCTCTCACACCCTGGGCCACAAGGCACCAGCCACAGCACCAATGGCCACACCAAAAGGCACCTCCCAAGGACAAACAGCACCTTCCCACACTGACACATGCCAACGACAGCCTCATGCAGCACTCACCTCACAGCTGCCAAGAGCAGCCAGGCAACCAGCACTGGCCTAGCACGCACTGCTTCACAAGTCACCTCACAACCACCACCACCAGCAGCAGCCAACACCCTAGCACTGCCCGCCAAGGCACACAGGCACAAGTGACCTCACAATGCTGCCTCCAGCTCTGGCCTCACACACCCTGGGCCACAAGGCACCAGCCACAGCACCAATGGCCACACCAAAAGGCACCTCCCAAGCACAAACAGCACCTTCCCACACTGACACATGCCTGCCAGGGCCTCACGCAGCACTCACCTCACAGCTGCCAAGAGCAGCCAGGCAACCAGCACTGGCCTAGCACGCACTGCTTCACAAGTCACCTCACAACCACCACCACCAGCAGCAGCCAACACCCTAGCACTGCCCACCAAGGCACACAGGCACAAGTGACCTCACAATGCTGCCTCCAGCTCTGGCCTCACACACCCTGGGCCACAAGGCACCAGCCACAGCACCAATGGCCACACCAAAAGGCACCTCCCAAGCACAAACAGCACCTTCCCACACTGACACATGCCTGCCAGGGCCTCACGCAGCACTCACCTCACAGCTGCCAAGAGCAGCCAGGCAACCAGCACTGGCCTAGCACGCACTGCTTCACAAGTCACCTCACAACCACCACCACATGCAGCAGCCAACACCCTAGCACTGCCCGCCAAGGCACACAGGCACAAGTGACCTCACAATGCTGCCTCCAGCTCTGGCCTCGCACACCCTGGGCCACAAGGCACCAACCACGGCACCAATGGCCACACCAAAAGGCACCTCCCAAGCACAAACAGCACCTTCCCACACTGACACATGCCTGCCAGGGCCTCACGCAGCACTCACCTCACAGCTGCCAAGAGCAGCCAGGCAACCAGCACTGGCCTAGCACGCACTGCTTCACAAGTCACCTCACAACCACCACCACCAGCAGCAGCCAACACCCTAGCACTGCCCGCCAAGGCACACAGGCACAAGTGACCTCACAATGCTGCCTCCAGCTCTGGCCTTGCACACCCTGGGCCACAAGGCACCAGCCACGGCACCAATGGCCACACCAAAAGTCACCTCCCAAGGACAAACAGCACCTTCCCACACTGACACATGCCTGCGATGGTCTCACGCAGCACTCACCTCACAGCTGCCAAGAGCAGCCAGACAACCAGCACTGGCCTAGCACGCACTGCTTCACAAGTCACCTCACAACCACCACCACCAGCAGCAGCCAACACCCTAGCACTGCCCGCCAAGGCACACAGGCACAAGTGACCTCACAATGCTGCCTCCAGCTCTGGCCTCGCACACCCTGGGCCACAAGGCACCAGCCACAGCACCAATGGCCACACCAAAAGGCACCTCCCAAGCACAAACAGCACCTTCCCACACTGACACATGCCTGCGACGGCCTCACGCAGCACTCACCTCACAGCTGCCAAGAGCAGCCAGGCAACCAGCACTGGCCTAGCACGCACTGCTTCACAAGTCACCTCACAACCACCACCACCAGCAGCAGCCAACACCCTAGCACTGCCCGCCAAGGCACACAGGCACAAGTGATCTCACAATGCTGCCTCCAGCTCTGGCCTCTCACACCCTGGGCCACAAGGCACCAGCCACAGCACCAATGGCCACACCAAAAGGCACCTCCCAAGGACAAACAGCACCTTCCCACACTGACACATGCCAACGACAGCCTCATGCAGCACTCACCTCACAGCTGCCAAGAGCAGCCAGGCAACCAGCACTGGCCTAGCACGCACTGCTTCACAAGTCACCTCACAACCACCACCACCAGCAGCAGCCAACACCCTAGCACTGCCCACCAAGGCACACAGGCACAAGTGACCTCACAATGCTGCCTCCAGCTCTGGCCTCGCACACCCTGGGCCACAAGGCACCAGCCACGGCACCAATGGCCACACCAAAAGGCACCTCCCAAGGACAAACAGCACCTTCCCACACTGACACATGCCTGCGATGGTCTCACGCAGCACTCACCTCACAGCTGCCAAGAGCAGCCAGGCAACCAGCACTGGCCTAGCACGCACTGCTTCACAAGTCACCTCACAACCACCACCACCAGCAGCAGCCAACACCCTAGCACTGCCCACCAAGGCACACAGGCACAAGTGACCTCACAATGCTGCCTCCAGCTCTGGCCTCTCACACCCTGGGCCACAAGGCACCAGCCACAGCACCAATGGCCACACCAAAAGGCACCTCCCAAGCACAAACAGCACCTTCCCACACTGACACATGCCTGCCAGGGCCTCACGCAGCACTCACCTCACAGCTGCCAAGAGCAGCCAGGCAACCAGCACTGGCCTAGCACGCACTGCTTCACAAGTCACCTCACAACCACCACCACCAGCAGCAGCCAACACCCTAGCACTGCCCGCCAAGGCACACAGGCACAAGTGACCTCACAATGCTGCCTCCAGCTCTGGCCTCCCACACCCTGGGCCACAAGGCACAAGCCACAGCACCAATGGCCACACCAAAAGGCACCTCCCAAGGACAAACAGCACCTTCCCACACTGACACATGCCTGCCAGGGCCTCACGCAGCACTCACCTCACAGCTGCCAAGAGCAGCCAGGCAACCAGCACTGGCCTAGCATGCACTGCTTCACAAGTCACCTCACAACCACCACCCCACCAGCAGCAGCCAACACCCTAGCACTGCCCGCCAAGGCACACAGGCACAAGTGACCTCACAATGCTGCCTCCAGCTCTGGCCTCTCACACCCTGGGCCACAAGGCACCAGCCACAGCACCAATGGCCACACCAAAAGGCACCTCCCCAAGCACAAACAGCACCTTCCCCACACTGACACATGCCTGCCAGGGCCTCACGCAGCACTCACCTCACAGCTGCCAAGAGCAGCCAGGCAACCAGCACTGGCCTAGCACGCACTGCTTCACAAGTGACCTCACAACCACCACCACCAGCAGCAGCCAACACCCTAGCACTGCCCGCCAAGGCACACAGGCACAAGTGATCTCACAATGCTGCCTCCAGCTCTGGCCTCGCACACCCTGGGCCACAAGGCACCAGCCACAGCACCAATGGCCACACCAAAAGGCACCTCCCAAGGACAAACAGCACCTTCCCACACTGACACATGCCTGCGACGGCCTCACGCAGCACTCACCTCACAGCTGCCAAGAGCAGCCAGGCAACCAGCACCGGCCTAGCACGCACTGCTTCACAAGTCACCTCACAACCACCACCACCAGCAGCAGCCCACACCCTAGCACTGCCCGCCAAGGCACACAGGCACAAGTGACCTCACAATGCTGCCTCCAGCTCTGGGCTTGCACACCCTGGGGCCACAAGGCACCAGCCACAGCACCAATGGCCACACCAAAAGGCACCTCCAAGCACAAACAGCACCTTCCCACACTGACACATGCCTGCCAGGGCCTCACGCAGCACTCACCTCACAGCTGCCAAGAGCAGCCAGGCAACCAGCACTGCCTAGCACGCACTGCTTCACAAGTCACCTCACAACCACCACCACCAGCAGCAGCCAACACCCTAGCACTGCCCGCCAAGGCACACAGGCACAAGTGACCTCACAATGCTGCCTCCAGCTCTGGCCTTGCACACCCTGGGCCACAAGGCACCAGCCACGGCACCAATGGCCACACCAAAAGTCACCTCCCAAGGACAAACAGCACCTTCCCACACTGACACATGCCTGCGATGGTCTCACGCAGCACTCACCTCACAGCTGCCAAGAGCAGCCAGACAACCAGCACTGGCCTAGCACGCACTGCTTCACAAGTCACACTCACAACCACCACCACCAGCAGCAGCCAACACCCTAGCACTGCCCGCCAAGGCACACAGGCACAAGTGACCTCACAATGCTGCCTCCAGCTCTGGCCTCGCACACCCTGGGCCACAAGGCACCAGCCAACAGCACCAATGGCCACACCAAAAGGCACCTCCCAAGCACAAACAGCACCTTCCCACACTGACACATGCCCTGCGACGGCCTCCGCAGCACTCACCTCACAGCTGCCAAGAGCAGCCAGGCAACCAGCACTGCCTAGCACGCACTGCTTCACAAGTCACCTCACAACCACCACCAGCAGCAGCAGCCAACACCCTAGCACTGCCCGCCAAGGCACACAGGCACAAGTGATCTCACAATGCTGCCTCCAGCTCTGGCCTCTCACACCCTGGGCCACAAGGCACCAGCCACAGCACCAATGGCCACACCAAAAGGCACCTCCCAAGGACAAACAGCACCTTCCCACACTGACACATGCCAACGACAGCCTCATGCAGCACTAACCTCACAGCTGCCAAGAGCAGCCAGGCAACCAGCACTGGCCTAGCACGCCACTGCTTCACAAGTCACCTCACAACCACCACCACCAGCAGCAGCCAACACCCTAGCACTGCCCACCAAGGCACACAGGCACAAGTGACCTCACAATGCTGCCTCCAGCTCTGGCCTCGCACACCCTGGGCCACAAGGCACCAGCCACGGCACCAATGGCCACACCAAAAGGCACCTCCAAGGACAAACAGCACCTTCCCACACTGACACATGCCTGCGATGGTCTCACGCAGCACTCACCTCACAGCTGCCAAGAGCAGCCAGGCAACCAGCACTGGCCTAGCACGCACTGCTTCACAAGTCACCTCACAACCACCACCACCAGCAGCAGCCAACACCTAGCACTGCCCACCAAGGCACACAGGCACAAGTGACCTCACAATGCTGCCTCCAGCTCTGGCCTCTCACACCCTGGGCCACAAGGCACCAGCCACAGCACCAATGGCCACACCAAAAGGCAACCTCCCAAGCACAAACAGCACCTTCCCACACTGACACATGCCTGCCAGGGCCTCACGCAGCACTCACCTCACAGCTGCCAAGAGCAGCCAGGCAACCAGCACTGGCCTAGCACGCACTGCTTCACAAGTCACCTCACAACCACCACCACCAGCAGCAGCAACACCCTAGCACTGCCCGCCAAGGCACACAGGCACAAGTGACCTCACAATGCTGCCTCCAGCTCTGGCCTCCCACACCCTGGGCCACAAGGCACAAGCCACAGCACCAATGGCCACACCAAAAGGCACCTCCCAAGGACAAACAGCACCTTCCCACACTGACACATGCCTGCCAGGGCCTCACGCAGCACTCACCTCACAGCTGCCAAGAGCAGCCAGGCAACCAGCACTGGCCTAGCATGCACTGCTTCACAAGTCACCTCACAACCACCACCACCAGCAGCAGCCAACACCCTAGCACTGCCCGCCAAGGCACACAGGCACAAGTGACCTCACAATGCTGCCTCCAGCTCTGGCCTCTCACACCCTGGCCACAAAGGCACCAGCCACAGCACCAATGGCCACACCAAAAGGCACCTCCCAAGCACAAACAGCACCTTCCCACACTGACACATGCCTGCCAGGGCCTCACGCAGCACTCACCTCACAGCTGCCAAGAGCAGCCAGGCAACCAGCACTGGCCTAGCACGCACTGCTTCACAAGTGACCTCACAACCACCACCACCAGCAGCAGCAGCCAACACCCTAGCACTGCCCGCCAAGGCACACAGGCACAAGTGATCTCACAATGCTGCCTCCAGCTCTGGCCTCGCACACCCCTGGGCCACAAGGCACCAGCCACAGCACCAATGGCCACACCAAAAGGCACCTCCCAAGGACAAACAGCACCTTCCCACACTGACACATGCCTGCGAAGGCCCTCACGCAGCACTCACCTCACAGCTGCAAGAGCAGCCAGGCAACCAGCACCGGCCTAGCACGCACTGCTTCACAAGTCACCCTCACAACCACCACCACCAGCAGCAGCCCACACCCTAGCACTGCCCGCCAAGGCACACAGGCACAAGTGACCTCACAATGCTGCCTCCAGCTCTGGGCTTGCACACCCTGGGACACAAGGCACCAGCCACAGCACCAATGGCCACACCAAAAGGCACCTCCCAAGCACAAACAGCACCTTCCCACACTGACACATGCCTGCCAGGGCCTCACGCAGCACTCACCTCACAGCTGCCAAGAGCAGCCAGGCAACCAGCACTGGCCTAGCACGCACTGCTTCACAAGTGACCTCACAACCACCACCACCAGCAGCAGCCAACACCCTAGCACTGCCCGCCAAGGCACACAGCACAAGTGATCTCACAATGCTGCCTCCAGCTCTGGCCTCGCACACCCTGGGCCACAAGGCACCAGCCACAGCACCAATGGCCACACCAAAAGGCACCTCCCAAGGACAAACAGCACCTTCCCACACTGACACATGCCTGCCAGGGCCTCACGCAGCACTCACCTCACAGCTGCCTAGAGCAGCCAGGCAACCAGCACCGGCCTAGCACGCACTGCTTCACAAGTCACCTCACAACCACCACCACCAGCAGCAGCCAACACCCTAGCACTGCCCGCCAAGGCACACAGGCACAAGTGACCTCACAATGCTGCCTCCAGCTCTGGCCTCGCACACCCTGGGACACAAGGCACCAGCCACAGCACCAATGGCCACACCCAAAGGCACCTCCCAAGCACAAACAGCACCTTCCCACACTGACACATGCCTGCCAGGGCCTCACGCAGCACTCACCTCACAGCTGCCAAGAGCAGCCAGGCAACCGGCACTGGCCTAGCACGCACTGCTTTACAAGTGACCTCACAACCACCACCACCAGCAGCAGCCAACACCCTAGCACTGCCCGCCAAGCACACAGGCAGAAGTGACCTCACAATGCTGCCTCCAGCTCTGGCCTCGCACACCCTGGGCCACAAGGCACCAGCCACAGCACCAATGGCCACACCAAAAGGCACCTCCCAAGGACAAACAGCACCTTCCCACACTGACACATGCTGCCAGGCCTCACGCAGCACTCACCTCACAGCTGCCAAGAGCAGCCAAGCAACCAGCACTGCCTAGCACGCACTGCTTCACAAGTCACCTCACAACCACCACCACCAGGAGCAGCCAACACCCTAGCACTGCCCGCCAAGGCACACAGGCACAAGTGACCTCACAATGCTGCCTCCAGCTCTGGCCTCGCACACCCTGGGACACAAGGCACCAGCCACAGCACCAATGGCCACACCAAAAGGCACCTTCCAAGCACAAACAGCACCTTCCCACACTTACACATGCCTGCAACGGCCTCATGCAGCACTCACCTCACAGCTGCCAAGAGCAGCCAGGCAACCAGCACTGGCCTAGCACGCACTGCTTCACAAGTGACCTCACAACCACCACCAGCAGCAGCAGCCAACACCCTAGCACTGCCCGCCAAGGCACACAGGCACAAGTGACCTCACAATGCTGCTCCAGCTCTGGCCTCGCACACCCTGGGACACAAGGCACCAGCCACAGCACCAATGGCCACACCAAAAGGCACCTCCCAAGCACAAACAGCACCTTCCCACACTGACACATGCCTGCCAGGGCCTCACGCAGCACTCACCTCACAGCTGCAAGAGCAGCCAGGCAACCAGCACTGGCCTAGCACGCACTGCTTCACAAGTCACCTCACAACCACCACCACCAGCAGCAGCCCACACCCTAGCACTGCCCGCCAAGGCACACAGGCACAAGTGACCTCACAATGCTGCCTCCAGCTCTGGCTTGCACACCCTGGGCCACAAGGCACCAGCCACGGCACCAATGGCCACACCAAAAGGCACCTCCCAAGCACAAACAGCACCTTCCCACACTGACACATGCCTGCCAGGGCCTCACGCAGCACTCACCTCACAGCTGCCAAGAGCAGCCAGGCAACCAGCACTGGCCTAGCACGCACTGCTTCACAAGTGACCTCACAACCACCACCACCAGCAGCAGCCAACACCCTAGCACTGCCCGCCAAGGCACACAGGCACAAGTGATCTCACAATGCTGCCTCCAGCTCTGGCCTCGCACACCCCTGGGCCACAAGGCACCAGCCACAGCACCAATGGCCACACCAAAGGCACCTCCCAAGGACAAACAGCACCTTCCACACTGACACATGCCTGCCAGGGCCTCCACGCAGCACTCACCTCACAGCTGCCTAGAGCAGCCAGGCAACCAGCACCGGCCTAGCACGCACTGCTTCACAAGTCACCTCACAACCACCACCACCAGCAGCAGCCAACACCCTAGCACTGCCCGCCAAGGCACACAGGCACAAGTGACCTCACAATGCTGCCTCCAGCTCTGGCCTCGCACACCCTGGGACACAAGGCACCAGCCACAGCACCAATGGCCACACCACAAAGGCACCTCCCAAGCAACAAACAGCACCTTCCCACACTGACACATGCCTGCCAGGGCCTCACGCAGCACTCACCTCACAGCTGCCAAGAGCAGCCAGGCAACCGGCACTGGCCTAGCACGCACTGCTTTACAAGTGACCTCACAACCACCACCACCAGCAGCAGCCAACACCCGAGCACTGCCCGCCAAGGCACACAGGCAGAAGTGACCTCACAATGCTGCCCTCCAGCTCTGGCCTCGCACACCCTGGGCCACAAGGCACCAGCCACAGCACCAATGGCCACACCAAAAGGCACCTCCCAAGCACAAACAGCACCTTCCCACACTGACACATGCCTGCCAGGGCCTCACGCAGCACTCACCTCACAGCTGCCAAGAGCAGCCAGGCAACCAGCACTGGCCTAGCACGCACTGCTTCACAAGTGACCTCACAACCACCACCACCAGCAGCAGCCAACACCCTAGCACTGCCCGCCAAGGCACACAGGCACAAGTGACCTCACAATGCTGCCCCCAGCTCTGGCCTTGCACACCCTGGGACACAAGGCACCAGCCACGGCACCAATGGCCACACCAAAAGGCACCTCCCAAGCACAAACAGCACCTTCCCACACTGACACATGCCTGCCAGGGCCTCACGCAGCACTCACCTCACAGCTGCCAAGAGCAGCCAGGCAACCAGCACTGGCCTAGCACGCACTGCTTCACAAGTGACCTCACAACCACCACCACCAGCAGCAGCCAACACCCTAGCACTGCCCCGCCAAGGCACACAGGCACAAGTGACCTCACAATGCTGCCTCCAGCTCTGGCCTCGCACACCCTGGGACACAAGGCACCATCCACAGCACAATGGCCACACCAAAAGGCACCTCCCAAGCACAAACAGCACCTTCCCACACTGACACATGCCTGCCAGGGCCTCACGCAGCACTCACCTCACAGCTGCCAAGAGCAGCCAGGCAACCAGCACTGGCCTAGCACGCACTGCTTCACAAGTCACCTCACAACCACCACCACCAGCAGCAGCCAACACCCTAGCACTGCCCGCCAAGGCACACAGGCACAAGTGACCTCACAATGCTGCCTCCAGCTCTGGCTTGCACACCCTGGGCCACAAGGCACCAGCCACAGCACCAATGGCCACACCAAAGGCACCTCCCAAGCACAAACAGCACCTTCCCACACTGACACATGCCTGCCAGGGCCTCACGCAGCACTCACCTCACAGCTGCCAAGAGCAGCCAGGCAACCAGCACTGCCTAGCATGCACTGCTTCACAAGTGACCTCACAACCACCACCACCAGCAGCAGCCAACACCCTAGCACTGCCCGCCAAGGCACACAGGCACAAGTGATCTCACAATGCTGCCTCCAGCTCTGGCCTCGCACACCCTGGGCCACAAGGCACCAGCCACAGCACCAATGGCCACACCAAAAGGCACCTCCCAAGGACAAACAGCACCTTCCCACACTGACACATGCCTGCCAGGGCCTCACGCAGCACTCACCTCACAGCTGCCAAGAGCAGCCAGGCAACCAGCACCGGCCTAGCACGCACTGCTTCACAAGTCACCTCACAACCACCACCACCAGCAGCAGCCCACACCCTAGCACTGCCCGCCAAGGCACAGAGGCACAAGTGACCTCACAATGCTGCCTCCAGCTCTGGCCTCGCACACCCTGGGACACAAGGCACCAGCCACAGC
>NC_002783.2:0-16749 GCF_028389875.1 Rhea pennata
GTCCTTATAGCTTAAACCCAAAGCACGGCACTGAAGATGCCGAGATGGTACACCAGCACCTAAGGACAAAAGACTTAGTCCTAACCTTACTGTTAATTTTCGCTAAACATATACATGCAAGTATCCGCGCACCAGTGTAAATGCCCTCAGCGTCTACCCCCGCAGACCTAAGGAGCAGGTATCAGGCGCACTAGATCGTAGCCCAAGACGCCTTGCTCAGCCACACCCCCACGGGTATTCAGCAGTAATTGATATTAAGCAATAAGTGCAAACTTGACTTAGTTATAGCGACCGCCGGGTCGGTAAATCTTGTGCCAGCCACCGCGGTCACACAAGAGACCCGAACTAACAGTAATCGGCGTAAAGTGTGGTAACATGTTATCCAGCTAGCTAAGACCAAAATGCAACTAAGCTGTCATAAGCTAACGATGCACCTAAAACCCCCATAAAGATGGTCTTAGTACCCATGATCAATTTAAGCCCACGAAAGCTAAGGCACAAACTGGGATTAGATACCCCACTATGCTTAGCCCTAAATCCCGATACTTACCCCACCCAAGTATCCGCCCGAGAACTACGAGCACAAACGCTTAAAACTCTAAGGACTTGGCGGTGCCCTAAACCCACCTAGAGGAGCCTGTTCTATAATCGATAACCCACGATACACCCGACCATCTCTTGCCCATGCAGCCTACATACCGCCGTCCCCAGCCCGCCTTAAATGAGAGAACAACAGCAAGCATAATAGCTACCCGCTAGCAAGACAGGTCAAGGTATAGCATATGAGATGGAAGAAATGGGCTACATTTTCTAGTCTAGAACAGCCACGAAAGAGGGCATGAAACACCCTCCGAAGGCGGATTTAGCAGTAAAGTGGGATCAGAAAGCCCACTTTAAGCCGGCCCTAGGGCACGTACATACCGCCCGTCACCCTCCTCACAAGCTACCCTACTAAATAAATAATACTACTATTAGCTAAAGATGAGGCAAGTCGTAACAAGGTAAGTGTACCGGAAGGTGCACTTAGCACACCAAGACGTAGCTATAAGCCCAAAGCATTCAGCTTACGCCTGAAAGATGTCTATCCTTCTAAGACCGTCTTGAAGCCTATCTCTAGCTCAACCACCCCCCTAAACAATTAATTACGCACCTAAACTAAAGCATTCTCCGCACCTAGTATAGGCGATAGAAAAGTAACTTGACGCGATAGAGATCTCAGTACCGTAAGGGAAAGATGAAATAGCAGTGAAAAATCGACAAAGCAGAAAACAGCAAAGATCAGCCCTTGTACCTTTTGCATCATGATTTAGCAAGAAAACCCAAGCATAACGACTTTAAGCTTGCCCCCCCGAAACCCAAGCGAGCTACTTACGAGCAGCTTCCATTGGAGCAAACCCGTCTCTGTGGCAAAAGAGTGGGAAGACTTGTTAGTAGAGGTGAAAAGCCAACCGAGCTGGGTGATAGCTGGTTGCCTGTGAAATGAATCTTAGTTCACCCCTAATCTCTCCCCTAAAGATACACAATCTACCTCCATCTGAGGAAAAATTAGGAGCTATTTAAAGGAGGTACAGCTCCTTTAAAAAAGAACACAGTCTCCACGAGAGGGTAAACTATTCCCCACCTCACATGTGGGCCTTCAAGCAGCCATCAACAAAGAGTGCGTCAAAGCTCTCAACCCCAAAGATCCAAAAACATCGTGACCCCCTCACCCTTAACAGGCCAACCTATGAATATAGGAGTATCAATGCTAGAATGAGTAATTGGAAGCCCCTTCTCTTAAGCGCCAGCTTACATTATACATTATTAACAGACTCCCTCATACCGCTACCATAACAAGACCCGATATTATAATGCCCTGTTAACCCGACTCAGGAGCGCTTTCTAGAAAGATTAAAATCTGCAAAAGGAACTAGGCAAATCAAGGGCCCGACTGTTTACCAAAAACATAGCCTTCAGCCAACAACAAGTATTGAAGGTGATGCCTGCCCAGTGACTCACGTTCAACGGCCGCGGTATCCTAACCGTGCAAAGGTAGCGCAATCAATTGTCTCATAAATCGAGACTTGTATGAATGGCTAAACGAGGTCCTAACTGTCTCTTTCAGATAATCAGTGAAATTGATCTTCCTGTGCAAAAGCAGGAATACGAACATAAGACGAGAAGACCCTGTGGAACTTAAAAATCAAGGGCCAACGCACCAATCCACCCACCCCACCGGGCACACTCCTCCGCGACACTGGCCCTCATTTTTCGGTTGGGGCGACCTTGGAGAAAAAAGAATCCTCCAAAAACAAGACCACAAATCTTAACCTAGAGCCACATCTCGAAGTGCAAATAGTACCCAGACCCAATACAATTGATTAATGAACCAAGCTACCCCAGGGATAACAGCGCAATCTCCTTCAAGAGCCCCTATCGACAAGGAGGTTTACGACCTCGATGTTGGATCAGGACATCCTAATGGTGCAGCAGCTATTAAGGGTTCGTTTGTTCAACGATTAATAGTCCTACGTGATCTGAGTTCAGACCGGAGCAATCCAGGTCGGTTTCTATCTATGTGACACTCTTCCTAGTACGAAAGGACCGGAAAAGTAAGGCCAATACCAACCGGCACGCCTTCTCCCTAATTAGTGAAGCCAACTAAACTAAAAAGGGAACTCACCCGACCCCGTACCCTAGAAAAGGGTTAGCTAGAGTGGCAGAGCTTGGTAAATGCAAAAGGCTTAAGCCCTTTACCCAGAGGTTCAAGTCCTCTCCCTAGCTTTAGTCAACAATGTGACTCACCACATTAAACTATCTTATTATGTCCCTGTCATATGCTATTCCAATCCTAATCGCAGTAGCCTTCCTCACACTGGTCGAACGAAAAGTCCTAAGCTACATACAAGCCCGAAAAGGGCCTAACATCGTAGGCCCATTCGGGCTCTTACAGCCCGTAGCAGACGGGATTAAGCTATTTATTAAAGAGCCAATTCGCCCTACAACTTCCTCACCCCTCCTATTTATTATAACCCCTATTCTGGCTCTATTACTAGCCATCACCATCTGAATCCCCCTCCCCCTCCCCTTCTCCCTCACCGATTTAAATCTTGGACTGCTATTTCTACTGTCTATATCTAGCCTGGCAGTTTACTCAATCCTATGATCAGGCTGAGCCTCAAACTCAAAGTACGCTCTCATTGGAGCCCTACGAGCAGTAGCTCAAACCATCTCATATGAAGTAACACTGGCAATCATCCTCCTATCTGTAATTGTCCTAAGCGGGAACTACACACTTAGCACTCTCGCAGTCGCTCAGGAGCCCCTCTTCTTGATCTTCGCCACCTGACCCCTAGCAATAATATGATATATCTCCACACTTGCAGAGACAAACCGAGCCCCCTTTGACTTAACTGAGGGGGAGTCAGAACTTGTCTCAGGATTTAACGTAGAATACGCCGCCGGCCCTTTCGCCCTATTCTTCCTAGCCGAGTACGCTAACATTATACTAATGAACATATTAACCACTATCCTATTCCTTAACCCCAGCTCCCTTAACCTCCCACCCGAGCTATTTCCCCTAGCCCTGGCCACTAATACCCTTATGCTGTCCTCGGGGTTTCTATGAATCCGAGCCTCCTACCCACGCTTTCGCTACGACCAACTAATACACCTCCTATGAAAAAACTTCTTACCCCTGACGCTAGCCCTATGCCTGTGACACGCTAGCATACCCATCTCCTATGCTGGCCTCCCCCCTTACCTAAGGAAACCTAAGGAAATGTGCCTGAACTAAAGGGTCACTATGATAAAGTGAACATGGAGGTCTACCAACCCTCTCATTTCCTAACCCTAAAACACTTAGAAAAGTAGGAATCGAACCTACACAAAAGAGATCAAAACTCCTCATACTTCCTCTATATTATTTTCTAGTAAGGTCAGCTAATCAAGCTATCGGGCCCATACCCCGAAAATGATGGCTTAACCCCTTCCCTTGCTAATGAACCCACACGCCAAACTGATCACTCTTCTCAGCCTTATCCTGGGCACAACAATCACTATCTCAAGCAACCATTGAGTGCTAGCCTGAACGGGCTTAGAAATTAATACCCTCGCAATTATTCCCCTCATCGCCAAATCTCACCACCCCCGAGCCGTAGAGGCCTCCATCAAGTACTTCCTAGTCCAGGCCTCTGCCTCAGCCCTAGTCCTGTTCTCAAGCATGACCAATGCTTGAGCCACAGGTCAATGAGACCTCACCCAACTAACCCAACCAACCTCCTGCCTCCTGCTGACAGCGGCCATTGCCATGAAATTAGGTCTAGCCCCCTTCCATTTCTGATTCCCAGAAGTCCTTCAAGGGTCTTCCCTAACCACCGCCCTCTTACTATCCACAGTAATAAAACTTCCCCCACTAACCATCCTCTTCATAACCTCACCCTCATTAAACCCCTCAGTACTGACTACTCTAGCCCTCATTTCAGCTGCGCTAGGTGGATGAATGGGCCTAAATCAAACACAAACCCGCAAAATCCTAGCCTTCTCATCTATCTCTCACATAGGTTGAATAACCGCAGTCATCGCCTACGACCCAAAACTAACAATCCTAACCTTCTATCTCTATATCTTCATAACAACAGCAGTCTTCCTATCCCTCCACACCACTAAAACCCTAAAATTATCCACAATAATAACATCTTGAACAAAAACCCCCGTTCTTAATGCCACCCTAATACTAGCCCTCCTATCTCTAGCCGGACTACCTCCACTCACAGGATTTGCACCCAAATGACTTATCCTACAAGAACTAACCAAACAACAAATAACACCAACAGCAACTATCATTGCCATGCTATCCCTATTAGGTCTTTTCTTCTACCTACGCCTCGCATACTACGCAACAATTACCCTACCCCCCAACTCTGCCAACCACATGAAACAATGACGAATTAACAAACCCTCTACCACTCCCACTGCCATCTTCGCAGCCCTCTCAGCCACCCTGCTGCCTATCTCCCCAATAATCCTTGCCTCCATTTAGAAACTTAGGATAACTATAAACCAAGGGCCTTCAAAGCCCTAAATAAGAGTTAAAGCCTCTTAGTTTCTGCTAAGACCAACAGGATATTAACCTGTATCTCCCGAATGCAAATCAGGTGCTTTAATTAAGCTAAGGCCTTCACTAGACAGATGGGCCTCGATCCCATAATAATCTAGTTAACAGCTAAATGCCCTATCCAACAGGCTTCTGTCTAATAAGACTCCGGCACATATCCAATGCGCATCGATGAGCTTGCAACTCAACATGAACTTCACTACGGAGTCGATAAGAAGAGGAATTAAACCTCTGTAAAAAGGACTACAGCCTAACGCTTAACCACTCAGCCATCTTACCTGTGACCTTCATTACCCGATGACTTTTCTCAACCAATCACAAAGATATTGGTACACTGTACCTCATCTTCGGCGCATGAGCAGGCATAGTAGGCACCGCCCTCAGCCTACTCATTCGTGCGGAACTTGGCCAACCAGGGACCCTACTAGGAGACGACCAAATCTACAATGTTATTGTCACTGCCCACGCTTTCGTCATAATCTTCTTTATAGTAATACCTGTAATGATCGGGGGCTTCGGAAACTGGCTAGTCCCTCTTATAATCGGCGCCCCAGACATAGCTTTCCCCCGAATAAACAACATAAGCTTCTGACTTCTCCCTCCCTCATTTCTTCTCCTACTCGCATCATCTACCATCGAAGCAGGAGCCGGGACAGGATGAACTGTCTACCCCCCATTAGCTGGCAACCTCGCCCATGCTGGTGCCTCCGTGGACCTAGCCATCTTCTCTCTTCATCTGGCAGGGGTCTCCTCTATCCTAGGAGCTATCAACTTCATCACTACTGCAATCAACATAAAACCCCCAGCCCTCTCACAATATCAAACACCCTTATTTGTATGATCCGTTCTAATCACAGCCATCCTACTACTCCTATCTCTTCCAGTCCTCGCTGCCGGTATCACTATGCTTCTCACAGACCGAAACCTTAACACCACATTCTTTGACCCCGCAGGAGGGGGAGACCCAGTTCTATACCAACACCTATTCTGATTCTTTGGGCACCCCGAAGTCTATATCCTAATCCTTCCAGGTTTCGGAATAATCTCTCACGTAGTAACCTACTATGCGGGTAAAAAAGAACCATTCGGCTACATAGGAATAGTCTGAGCAATGCTTTCAATCGGCTTTTTAGGATTTATCGTATGGGCCCACCACATATTTACCGTAGGAATAGACGTAGACACCCGAGCCTACTTCACATCCGCCACTATAATCATTGCTATCCCAACTGGCATTAAAGTATTCAGCTGACTAGCTACCCTGCATGGAGGAACAATTAAATGAGACCCGCCCATCCTATGAGCCCTAGGCTTTATCTTCCTATTTACCATCGGAGGCCTAACGGGCATTGTCCTAGCAAACTCCTCCTTAGACATTGCCCTTCACGACACCTACTATGTAGTAGCTCACTTCCACTATGTCCTCTCCATAGGTGCCGTCTTTGCCATCCTGGCAGGCTTTACACACTGATTCCCCCTATTCACCGGCTACACCCTTCACCCCACATGAGCTAAAGCCCACTTTGGGGTCATATTTACGGGGGTTAATCTAACCTTCTTCCCTCAGCACTTCCTAGGCCTAGCTGGAATGCCACGACGGTACTCTGACTACCCAGATGCATACACACTATGAAACACAATATCCTCCATCGGCTCTCTAATCTCCATAACCGCCGTAATCATGCTAATATTTATCATCTGAGAAGCATTCTCCTCAAAACGAAAAGTCCTCCAACCCGAACTGATTGCCACCAACATCGAATGAATTCACGGCTGCCCTCCTCCACATCACACCTTTGAAGAACCAGCCTACGTCCAAGTCCAAGAAAGGAAGGAATCGAACCTCCACGCACTGGTTTCAAGCCAGCTGCACTAACCACTTATGCTTCTTTCTTATGAGACGTTAGTAAACACATTACATGGTCTTGTCAAGGCCAAATCACAGGTTATAAACCCTGTACATCTCATGTGGCCAACCCATCTCAATTCGGATTCCAAGACGCATCATCCCCAATCATGGAAGAACTAGTCGAATTCCATGACCACGCCCTTATAGTTGCCCTAGCAATCTGCAGCTTAGTCCTCTACCTACTCTCTCTTATACTGATAGAAAAACTGTCTTCAAACACAGTCGACGCACAAGAAGTAGAATTGATCTGAACAATCTTACCAGCCATTGTCCTTATTCTGCTTGCCCTCCCATCCCTACAAATTCTTTATATGATAGATGAGATCGACGAGCCCGACCTGACCCTAAAAGCCATCGGCCATCAATGATACTGATCCTACGAGTATACAGACTTTAAAGATCTTGCATTCGACTCCTACATAATCCCTACTACAGAACTACCATCGGGACACTTCCGCCTACTAGAAGTAGACCACCGTGTTGTTGTCCCAATAGAATCCCCCATCCGGGTCATCGTCACCGCTGGTGACGTCCTCCACTCATGAGCAGTCCCAACCCTAGGTGTAAAAACCGACGCAATCCCCGGACGATTAAATCAAACCTCATTCATCACCACCCGACCCGGAATTTTCTACGGCCAATGCTCAGAAATTTGTGGGGCAAACCATAGCTACATGCCTATCGTAGTTGAATCAACCCCTCTCGCACACTTCGAGAGTTGATCCTCACTTTTATCCTCCTCCTCATCATTAAGAAGCTATGTAACAGCACTAGCCTTTTAAGCTAGAGAAAGAGGAATATCCCCTCCTTAATGTTATGCCCCAGCTCAACCCAAACCCATGATTCTTCACCATAATCATATCCTGAACGATCTTCCTACTGCTCATCCAACCAAAACTCCTGTCATTCACCCACATAAACCTCCCGTCCAATAAAACCTTATCTACCCCTAACCCAACCCCCTGAACCTGACCATGAACCTAAGCTTCTTTGACCAATTCGCCAGCCCCCAACTACTAGGCATCCCCTTAATCCTTCTCTCAATACTATTCCCCACCTTACTGCTCCCATCCCCAGGCAACCGCTGAGTTACCAATCGCCTCTCCACCCTTCAATCATGGTTCCTTCAATTAGTCACAAAGCAATTAATAATGCCCCTAAACAAAACAGGCCATAAATGGGCACTCACCCTCTCATCCCTAATAATCCTACTCCTACTAATTAACCTTCTAGGCTTACTACCTTACACATTCACCCCAACTACCCAACTCTCCATGAACATAGCACTAGCCTTCCCTCTCTGACTAGCAACTCTCCTCACGGGCTTACGAAACCAACCATCCATCTCCCTAGGACACCTTCTGCCAGAAGGGACCCCCACACCTCTCATCCCCGCCCTGATCCTCATCGAAACAACAAGCCTGCTCATCCGTCCCCTAGCCTTAGGCGTCCGCCTTACAGCCAACCTTACAGCAGGCCACCTCCTAATTCAACTCATCTCTACCGCTACCCTAGCCCTCCTCCCCATCCTTCCCTCCATCTCCATCCTAACAGCAACCATTCTACTCCTACTGACAATCCTAGAAGTAGCAGTAGCCATAATTCAGGCCTACGTATTCGTACTCCTACTAAGCCTCTACTTACAAGGAAACATCTAATGGCACACCAAGCTCACTCCTATCACTTAGTAGACCCCAGCCCATGACCAATTTTTGGCGCTGCTGCCGCTCTTCTAACGACCTCCGGACTAATCATATGATTCCACTACAGCTCGATGCATCTCCTAACCCTAGGCCTACTATCCATACTATTAGTAATACTACAATGATGACGAGATATTGTACGAGAAAGCACCTTCCAAGGACACCACACTCCCACAGTCCAAAAAGGCCTACGATACGGGATAATCCTATTCATCACATCCGAAGCATTCTTCTTCCTAGGTTTCTTCTGAGCCTTCTTTCACTCAAGCTTAGCCCCTACCCCCGAACTAGGCGGACTATGACCCCCTACAGGAATCAAGCCCCTCAATCCCCTAGAAGTACCCCTCCTTAATACCGCAATCCTCCTCGCCTCCGGAGTCACCGTAACATGAGCCCACCACAGCATCACTGAAGGAAACCGAAAGCAGGCGATCCACGCACTATCCCTAACAATCCTACTAGGCTTCTACTTCACTGCCCTCCAAGCTATAGAATACCACGAAGCTTCATTCTCAATTGCCGATGGCGTCTATGGTTCTACATTCTTTGTAGCCACAGGGTTCCATGGACTGCACGTTATCATCGGATCCTCCTTCCTCACCGTCTGCCTTCTACGACTTATTAAATTCCACTTCACATCAGGACACCACTTTGGATTTGAAGCAGCAGCCTGATACTGACACTTCGTAGACGTCATCTGATTATTCCTCTACATAACCATCTACTGATGAGGATCATGCTCTTCTAGTATACTCATTACAATTGACTTCCAATCTCTAAAATCTGGTGCAACCCCAGAGAAGAGCAATAAACATAGTCTCATTCATACTTCTCCTCTCCCTCGCACTAAGTACCATCCTTACAACATTAAACTTCTGATTAGCCCAAACAAACCCTGACGCAGAAAAACTCTCCCCCTACGAATGTGGCTTTGACCCTCTAGGTTCTGCTCGACTCCCCTTTTCAATTCGATTCTTCCTCAGTAGCCATCCTATTTCTCCTTTTTGACCTAGAAATCGCCCTACTTCTCCCACTCCCATGAGCAATTCAGCTCCCCTACCCCTTACTGACCCTTCTATGAACCTCTATCCTCCTCGCCCTACTTACACTAGGCCTAATCTACGAATGAGCCCAAGGAGGCCTAGAGTGAGCAGAATAACCAGAAAGTTAGTCTAATTAAGACAGCTGATTTCGGCTCAGCAGATTATAGAAAACACTATAACTTTCTTATGTCCCTACTACACTTAAGCTTTTACTCAGCATTCGCCCTGAGCAGCCTAGGTTTAGCCTTCCATCGAACCCACTTCATCTCGGCCCTGCTCTGTCTAGAGGGCATAATACTTGCCCTATACATCGCCCTCTCAACCTGACCTATCCAAACCCACACTCCTTCATTCACCCTGGTCCCTATCCTCATACTAGCCTTCTCCGCTTGCGAAGCAGGCATAGGCCTAGCCATACTAGTAGCGTCTACTCGAACCCACGGCTCCGACCACCTCCACAACCTCAACCTTCTACAATGCTAAAAATTATTATCCCAACAATCATACTCCTCCCCATAACCCTCCTCTCACCCCCCAACTTCCTATGAACAAACACTACCGCCTACAGCCTCCTAATTGCCGCCATCAGCCTGCAATGGCTCCACCCGACATACTTCCCCCATAAAAACCTCTCCGTATGGGCAGGCATTGACCAAATTTCAGCCCCCCTTCTAGTTCTATCCTGCTGACTACTTCCTCTCATACTCATAGCCAGCCAAAACCACCTACAACAAGAACCCCTAACACGAAAACGCATCTTTATCGCCACTCTAATCACAATCCAACCTTTTATCCTCCTAGCTTTCTCAGCCACCGAACTAATCCTATTCTACATCTCATTCGAAGCAACCCTTATCCCCACCTTAATCCTAATCACCCGATGAGGAAACCAACCGGAACGACTCAGTGCTGGCATTTACCTCCTATTCTACACTCTAATCAGCTCCCTCCCACTCCTCACCACTCTCCTATATCTTCACGCGCAAACTGGCACCTTACACCTCCCCACCCTAGAACTAACTCAACCCCCACTGTCATACTCATGAACTAGCACCCTATCCGGGCTAGCCCTCCTAATAACATTCATAGTAAAAGCGCCCCTATATGGCCTCCACCTCTGGCTGCCCAAAGCTCACGTAGAGGCTCCCATTGCAGGCTCCATACTCCTAGCTGCCCTCTTACTAAAACTAGGCGGGTACGGTATTATGCGCATCACCCTACTAACCGGCCCCCTCACAAGTCACCTGTGCTACCCCTTCTTGACCTTTGCCCTATGAGGCGCACTAATAACCAGCTCAATCTGCCTCCGCCAAACCGACCTAAAGTCACTTATCGCCTACTCCTCCGTAAGCCACATAGGCCTAGTTATCGCGGCCTGCATAATCCAAACTGACTGAGCATTCTCAGGGGCCATAATCCTCATAATCGCACACGGCTTGACCTCCTCCATGCTATTCTGCCTAGCCAACACCAACTACGAACGAACACATAGCCGAATCCTACTCCTAGCACGAGGCATACAACCCCTCCTCCCCCTTATAAGCACATGATGACTACTAGCTAACCTTACAAACATAGCACTCCCGCCCACTACCAACCTAATAGCAGAGCTCACAATCATAATCGCACTCTTCAACTGGTCTCCGTTCACCATTATCCTGACCGGCCTTGCAACACTTCTTACCGCCTCATACACCCTCTTCATACTCCTAACAACCCAACGTGGACCACTACCCACCTTCATCTCATCAATCCCAAACTCAAATACACGAGAACACCTACTAATAACCCTACATATTCTCCCCATACTCCTCCTCATACTAAAACCGGAACTTATCACAGGGGCCCTCTAATGCAAATATAGTTTCAACCCAAACATTAGATTGTGATTCTAAAAATAGAAGTTAAAACCTTCTTATCTGCCGAGGGGTGGTTTAACCAGCAAGAACTGCTAATTCCTGCATCTGAGTCTAAACTCTCAGCCCCCTCACTTTTAAAGGATAAGAGTAATCCACTGGTCTTAGGAGCCACTCATCTTGGTGCAACTCCAAGTAAAAGTAATGGAGACTACCCTTCTCCTTAATACCTCCATACTCCTTCTGCTAACAACCCTCCTCACACCTATTGTCTTACCCCTCCTTCTACCCAATTTCCAAAACACACCTTCTACCATTACATCCACCGTTAAAACAGCCTTCTTCCTCAGTCTTCTCCCCATATCCATCTTCATCTACTCCGGTACAGAAACCATCGTCTCCCACTGATACTGAAACTTCACCCCTAACTTCAAAATTCCCCTTAGCTTTAAAATAGACCAGTATTCCATACTGTTCTTCCCCATCGCCCTATTTGTAACCTGATCCATCCTCCAATTCGCCACATGATACATAGCTTCAGAACCCCACATTACCAAATTCTTTACCTACCTCCTAACCTTCCTCATTGCCATACTAACTCTAACGATTGCCAACAACATGTTCATGCTGTTTATTGGCTGAGAAGGCGTAGGAATCATGTCATTTCTCCTCATTGGCTGATGACACGGCCGAGCTGAAGCCAACACAGCCGCCCTCCAAGCCGTAATCTACAACCGTATTGGAGACGTAGGCCTAATCCTCAGCATGGCCTGACTTGCCTCTATCTTAAACACATGAGAAATCCACCAGGTCTCCTACGAAAACCACATCCCAATACTCCCCCTCCTAGGCCTCATCCTAGCAGCGACAGGAAAATCAGCCCAATTCGGCCTACACCCATGGCTACCCGCAGCCATAGAAGGCCCCACACCCGTCTCAGCCTTACTCCACTCGAGCACAATAGTCGTAGCAGGAATCTTCCTACTCATCCGCACTCACCCCCTACTAGCCACGAACCAAACAGCCTTAACCACATGCCTATGTCTAGGCGCCCTATCTACCTTATTCGCTGCCACATGCGCCCTTACCCAAAACGACATCAAAAAGATCATCGCCTTCTCCACATCCAGCCAATTAGGACTAATAATAGTAACCATCGGACTCAACCTCCCCCAACTAGCCTTCCTCCATATCTCAACCCACGCCTTCTTCAAAGCCATACTATTTCTATGTTCCGGCTCAATCATTCACAGCCTCGGCGGGGAGCAGGATATCCGCAAAATAGGCGGACTACAAAAACTGCTCCCAACAACAACTTCCTGCCTTACTATCGGCAACCTAGCCCTCATAGGCACTCCATTCCTCGCCGGCTTCTACTCAAAAGACCTCATTATCGAAAGCCTGAACAATTCCTACTTAAACACCTGAGCCCTATTACTCACCCTCCTAGCCACCTCCTTCACTGCCACCTACAGCCTCCGCATAACCCTCTTCGTCCAAACAGGACACCCTCGAATCCCTCCTGTAACCCCCATCAACGAAAACACCCCAACAGTCACCAACCCTATCTCCCGGCTCGCTCTAGGCAGCATCATGGCCGGCCTTCTCATCACATCCAATATCCTCCCCACTAAAACTCTCCCCATAACCATACCCACCATTACAAAAACAGCTGCTATCCTCGTCACAATCCTCGGCATTCTCCTATCCCTAGAGCTATCAAACATAACACACAACCTCATCCACCCTAAACAGAACATCTGCTCAAACTTCTCCCTAACCCTTGGCTACTTCAACCCCTTAACGCACCGCCTCACTCCTGCGAAATTCCTCTCCAGCGGACAAAAAATCGCCTCCCACTTAATTGACCTCTCCTGATACAAAAAAATAGGACCAGAAGGACTAGCTGACCTCCAACTCATGGCCTCTAAAACCTCCACTCACCTGCACACCGGACTTATCAAAACCTACCTAGGAACATTCGCTTTATCCATCCTCATTCTTCTTTTACTTACCCAATAAACCCCAAACCCAATGGCCCCCAATATCCGAAAATCCCACCCCCTACTAAAAATCATCAACAGCTCCCTAATCGACCTCCCCTCCCCCTCAAACATCTCAGCCTGATGAAACTTCGGCTCCCTTCTAGGAATCTGCCTCATCACTCAAATCCTAACAGGCCTCCTCCTAGCTATACATTACACAGCAGACACCTCACTAGCCTTCTCATCCGTAGCCCACACCTGCCGCAACGTCCAATACGGCTGACTAATTCGCAATCTCCATGCAAACGGCGCATCCTTCTTCTTCATCTGCATCTACCTTCACATCGGCCGAGGATTCTACTACGGCTCATATCTCTATAAGGAGACCTGAAACACCGGAGTCGTTCTCCTACTGACCCTAATAGCAACTGCCTTCGTAGGTTATGTACTACCATGAGGACAGATATCCTTCTGAGGGGCTACAGTCATTACCAACCTATTCTCAGCCATCCCGTACATCGGACAAACCCTGGTAGAATGGGCCTGAGGGGGATTTTCAGTAGACAACCCCACCCTAACTCGATTCTTCGCCCTACACTTCCTTCTCCCCTTCCTAATCGCAGGCATTACTCTCATCCACCTCACCTTCCTACACGAAACCGGATCCAACAACCCCCTAGGAATCGTATCTCACTCCGACAAAATCCCATTCCACCCCTACTTCTCCCTAAAAGATGCCCTAGGGTTCGCTCTCATATTCATCCCACTCCTGACCCTAGCTTTCTTCTCACCTAACCTCTTAGGGGACCCAGAAAACTTCACCCCAGCCAACCCCCTAGTCACACCCCCTCACATCAAGCCAGAATGATACTTCCTATTTGCTTACGCCATCCTACGCTCCATCCCCAACAAGCTAGGAGGCGTCCTTGCCCTAGCGGCCTCCGTTCTAATCCTATTCCTTATCCCTTTTCTCCACAAATCCAAACAACGCTCCATGACATTCCGACCCCTCTCCCAAATCCTATTCTGACTCCTCGTGGCCAACCTACTTATCCTGACATGAATCGGCAGCCAACCTGTAGAACACCCCTTCATCATCATCGGCCAAATAGCCTCCTTCTCATACTTCCTCATCCTTCTAGTCCTATTCCCCGCTATCGGAGCTCTAGAAAATAAAATGCTCTACTAACTAATACTCTAATAGTTTATAAAAAACATTGGTCTTGTAAACCAAAGAGTGAAGGTTGTACCCCTTCTTAGAGTATCCACCCCCTCAGAAAAAGAGGACTTAAACCTCTACCTCCAGCTCCCAAAGCTGATATTCTCTACTAAACTATCTTCTGCCATCACCTAATCCCTAAACAGCCCGAATCGCCCCCCGAGACAACCCCCGTACAAGCTCCAATACCACAAACAGAGTCAACAGCAGCCCCCACCCGGCAATTAAAAACATTCCGGCCCCCCAAGAATAAAATACCGCCACCCCACTAAAATCTATCCGAACCAGTACAGCCCCCTCCGAGTCCACAGTACTGATGCCCCAAAGTTCACTCCCCATTCCCCCTCCCACTACCACTCCCACAAGCATCACCAGTAACAACCCCCCACTATACCCCAAAACTCGCCAGTCCCCCCAAGCCTCAGGAAAAGGGTCGGCGGCCAAAGAAACAGAGTACACAAAAACCACCAATATCCCCCCTAAATAAACTAAAAATAACACTAAAGAAATAAAAGAGACCCCCAAACTCAACAACCACCCACAACCAACAAGCGATCCAACCACTAACCCTAAAAGCCCATAATAAGGAGAAGGGTTGGACGCTACAGCTAGCGCCCCTAAAACAAAACTCAACCCTATAAAAAAGACAAAATACGAAGTCATCATAATTCCTGCTTGGGTACTATCCAAAACCTATGGTCTGAAAAACCATCGTTGTAATTCAACTACAGAAACTACCCCCCCCTACCCCCCCATGTAAAGCATGAGAGTACTATCTATGTATTATTGTACATTCATTTATTATCCACATTTCATAGCTATTAAGCATGTACCAATAACTAATATTGTACTAAACCCATAAGTATGTAGACTGACATACTCTTACTTCCCCCATTATAGCCTAGTACATTCTTCATTTTACTGTACTAAACCCATTACAGAGCTATCCCGTACATGGGACTATGTAAGATTAGCCGGACATGGGACTAAGAGAGCTTAATAGGACTGAGGACATCACTAGCAACCCTGGAACCAACTAGATAGTACCAACTGGAAGTAGTATCCGGTATGCTCCACTCATGTCTGATGGACATCCTTCTCTATTTAATCCTCCACGTACGGGAATGTGATCCCTGGTATCAGATGGATTTCTTGGTCGTGCACATCACGAGAAATCAGCAACCCGCTGCATAGAATATCCGGTATGCTCTAGCTTCAGGATCATTCTTTCCCCCTACCCCGGTCCATAACTTGGACACTTGGTGCCTCTGGTTCCTACTTCAGGGCCATTTCTCGGTAGTTCCCCAGAGCCTAAAGGCCTGGTCTTCACGAGACATCTGGTATTGTTATATGTCACCATCTCACCCTTAATCGCGACATCCATATACGCCTTCTCTCATTTGGTTCCCTTTTTTTTTTGGGGGATCTTCAGGGTACCCCTGGTAACGCGCGCCCGCGCGTCAAAAGACACACAATCTAGGTCTGGACATCAATGGTCCTCGGTTATCGTCTCTCCCGCCAAGCTAATTAATGAGACGGTTGAGGTATATCTTAGTCGCATTCGGACTCTGATGCACTTGCATCAACATTAGATTTTGGGACTTCCACCGCCTATTAAGGGGTGATTATCTAGTGAATGCTTGCTGGACATAATCACTCTTGATTCCACTTCCTCTTGTTTTCAACTATACCCGCTTCCATCACCCACGTTTATATCTATTCGATTCTTAAATTACCCGTCCCCAATACTGGGGTTACATTAAAAATTTCTCCACAGTATAAAGACATTAGCCGAACCTCCTTTAAACCTACTATTTCCCCCAGCGACAAACAAACAAACAAACAAACAAACAAACAAACAAACAAACAAACAAACAAACAAACAAACAAACAAACAAACAAACAAACAAACAAACAAACAAACAAACACTATCCACTC